>NC_052146.1:223243195-223476414 GCF_902713615.1 Scyliorhinus canicula
CTTCAGTATTCTGCAACTAGGCCCAAAAGACTTGCAGCCCCAGACTTAACTTCCACGCCCTGCCTCCTCAACCCTCCGGTTCAAGTGGCCAAGGGCGGGCCTTCGGCGTTCCTCTTATATGTCCCCGCTCTGCCCCCTGGTGGTACTTCCATGTCCCATCAGCCCCTTCTGTACACACTCAGGCGAGGATCACCACACCCGGCATTGTTGGCCAGTGTTTAGGCTGTGTGATCCACACCAGCTCTTTGAAATTGAACGGAGTGCTGTTAAATAAGGTGAGAAAAGGCGCCTGTGAAACTGGTGAGTTTCACACAGCTTTTCTCACCAGATCCAACGCTCTGTGCAATTTTGGGAAAATTGCACTGTTAATCTTTTCTTGCTAAAACCTTAAAGGACAGGGAAGTTATGGACTAGCATTTCTTATTAACGTGCTTCTCATTGCATTCCTTCGTGTTTGAAAAAAAGCTGATGGGAAGGTGACTTTCTGGGGCACTACAAGGCCCGTCAATGTATCAGATTGACACCTGTGGCTGAAGTTCACACTGCAGAGCGTAAGTGTGCCGGGTGTCACATTGAACACAAGAAACAGGAGCAGTAGTAAACCATACGGCCCCCTCAGCCTGCTCCGCCATTCAATATGATCATGGATGATCTTGGGCTTCAAGTCCAATTTCCTGTCCACTCCTCATATCTCTTGATTCCCAGGAGACCAAAAATCTGTCTATCCCAGTCCAATGTCCCATTCCTGGAAATCTATAACACCATAAATCTGGAAAGAGGAATCTTTCAGAAAAGTATGTTTTAACCTGCCTCATGTTACTTGAAGAAAACATAATCTACATTATCCCTAGCATCTAATTAAATAACTTCAGCATCTTCCTTGATGGGGGACACCATCACCAACAGTCTGTCCTGGTCCACTCATATTGATGCAACAGTTAAGAAAGCCCAACAACGTCTCTACTTCCTACGGAAGCTAAAGAAATTTGGCATGTCTGCATTGACTCTCTCAAAATTCTACAGATGTGCCATAGAGAGTATCCTATCCGGCTGCATCACAGCCTGGTATGGCAACTGCTCGGTCCAAGATCGCAAGAAATTGCGGAGTGTGGTGAACTCAGCCCAATACATCACACAAACTTGCCATCCTCCCATTGATTCTGTATACACCTCTCGCTGCCTCAGGGAGGCAGACAGCATTGTCAGAGACCCCCCACCCAGACATTGCCTTCTTCCAGACCCTTCCATCAGGCAGAAGGTACAGGAGTCTGAAGACCCGCACATACAGACATAGGAACAGCTTCTTCCCCACAGCTACAAGACTCCTCAACGACTCCCCCTCGGACTGATCTATTCCCTGTAAGAACACTATTCACAATGCCCTATGCTGCTCTTGCTCATGTATTTGCTTTGTTTGGCCCCTTGTTCCGCACTGTAACCAATCACTGTTTGTCGATGTACCATTTGTCAATGTTCTCTGTTGATTATTCTTTTTGTCGACTATGTACGTTATGTGTATGTTCCCTTGGCCACAGAAAAATACTTTTTACTGTACTTTGGTACATGTGACAATAAATCAAATCAAATCAAATCTTTTTAAAAGTGGAGAAGTGGTGAACAGTAACTGGAGAGCTGTTCCCGATTTCCGAGCTGCAGGAATTTTACTGAATTATAGAGGTCACAGATTGGAGAGAAAGCAAGCCCAGGGTGAAGTGGAGTGGCTCCAGGCCTCACTGCCCTTGTCTGAGATACCGCCGCATTTCATCAGGCGAGGCTGTGGTCCATGGAGACCAGAGAAAGGCCCCTATGTACCATGAACAAAACCTAATCCCTCCTCTCTTCCTGGGAACTGCTCTCTGTTCACCTGACACCATCTCTGTGCTGCCTCACCGGTTACAATTCCTGACATTCCTGATGAAAAGGAAGTTGTTTGGTGGACTGTGCACTGAGAAATGGCGGTGGCTGTACTGAGAGAGAGGCAGGCGGGCAGCAAGAGTTGTAAAGAGAACAACATGCGCCTGTTTACAATGGACCCCAGCAGTGTGCAGAGCAGGCAAATTATGATGTCAATCAACCTCTTAACCTCACGATTGAACACGATGTTAAGCAGCATGAAAGATTTGCACCAATGATATCTGAAGGGATTATCAATTATTTACAGATTAATTGCTGATTTATTTCTTCTGGTTGTTGCTGTAATTCTACGATTTTTTTTTGTTGTTTCCTATGGTTGTTTCAAGTTTCAATCATTTTCTACTGACTTCAAGACTTCCGGACAGAGATGGTGCAGTAGACTTTGCAGTTGCCATTGAATATGACTGAGAGAATGAGCAGAGGCCAGACAGAGCAGGACATGTTTCTCGAAGAGGGTGGAGGAGGTGGGGCAAAAGGACTTTCAGCAGAAGACCAGATCTGCAGAGGGAGTTTAGGGAACATGGACAATGACCAACACTTCACGAAACCTGGCAACTGCTGCTGCACAAATCCAACATCAAAAGTGGGGCATGAACTGTATTGCCAGTGGGTGTGAAGACAACTGTGGCCGTGAGCTTTTATGTGTCTGCTTCCGTCTACCTTGTTGCATATTAGCAACATATTTCAGTTTGTATCAAGGAGGTCTGTGAAGAGAGAAAGATTCATATTATTCCCCTTTCCAGAGAAGCGGATGGAGAGGGCACAGACGTTTGCAAGGACAACAAGTTTCCCCACCGTGCAGGAACATTGCTTTTCTTGTGTCAACTTTTTCACACATCAGAACTTCCTCAATGGTGTGTGGCCATCATGGATTGTCAGTGCCTGATCTCCTGATAATCCAGGTTTGGGAATCTGATACCCAGATCATTTCTGGATTCCGACCCTCCTGACGTCTCAATGCAATTTTTTTTTCAAAGGCCCAAATTGGGCTGGAGGCAGATTCTAGTATTGAAATGCTCACGCATCAGGGTACTTACTCTGCTTTGCTCAAATGTTGCCAACTTTCTGCCATCATGCCATCATCATTTCAGTTTGACTACCCTTTTATATTCAAAATGTTACATCAGCAGACACGATAAGTGATACTTTTCCACTGTGTTGCAGGCAGCTGTGCAACTAAAGCATCCCAGACCATTTATTCATTCTGCTCTAACCGTTGAAAATTTGATTCTGTCCCTCTCCAACTCACTAACAAAGCAGCTTTAAGTAGCTTTAAGTAGCTTTTCAGCCAGTTAATTGGAGGGTGCGTGTTTCCGGCTCATGGCCACTGCCCTCCCTTTAAAAATTCCAGCACATTGCAGTGGCTTCGGAAGACTGACATGCCAGCCGAGTGCACAGTTTGGCAGAAGGAGTACAATGTGGGAAAATGTGGGGTGGGATTCTCCAAACCCCCCCCCCCCCCCCCCCCCCCCCCCGCCGGATCGGGGAATCGCCGGGGGACAGCGTGAAACTTGCCCCCGCCAGCCGCCGAATTCTCCGGCACCGGAGATTCGGCGGGGGCGGGAATCACGGCGCGCCGGTCGGTGGCCGCTCGCAGTGGCCCCCCACGGCAATTCTCCGACCCGCGATGGGTCGAAGTCCCGCCCGTTCTTTGCCAGTCCCACTGGCGTAAATTAGACTAGGTCCCTTATCGGTGGGACCTGGCGGCGCGGGAGGGCTCCGGGGTCCTCTAGGGGGCGCGGGGCGATCTGGCCCCGGGAGGTGCTCCCACAGTGGCTTGGCCCGCGATTGGGGCCCACCGATCCGCGGGCGGGCCTGTGCCGTAGGGTACTCTTTTCCTACGCACCGGCCGTATCAGCCTCTGCGATGGCCGATGCGTAGGCTAACCCCCCCTGCGCATGCGCGGACATCAGCAGCCGCTGACGCTCCCGCGCATGCGCGGACCCGAGCCGGCTGGCGGAGTCCCTTCGGCCTCGACTGGCGTGGCGCCAAAGGTCTTCCATGCTGGCCGGCTGGGCGCAAACCACTCCGGCGCCGGCCTAGCCCCTGAAGGTGCGGAAGATTCTGCACCTTTGGGGTGGGCCGATGCTGGAGTGGTTCATGCCACTCCGTCCCGCTGGGTACGGGAGAATCCCGCCCATGATGTGAGGTTGTCGACTTTTATAGGAATAATAGAAAATCAAACTTATTTAAATTGATAAAGAATGCTGCAGTACAGCGGGATCGAGGTGTCCTGGAATCACAAAAGTTAGCATGCAGGTAATTAGGAAGACAAATGGACCGTTGGCTTTTATTGCAAATGGATTGAAGTATAAACGTTTGGAAGACTTGCTACAAATGTACAGGGCATTGGTGAGACCAGACTGAGAATTCTTTGAACAATGTTGGTCTCCTTATTTAGAAAGTATATACTTGCATTAAAGGCAGTTCAGAGAATGTTCATGAGTGAACACAAAAAGGATTTATTAACAAGAATTGTACAGCAGCCACATGGCTGTAGCGCTCCCCAAAATATCTCTACCTAAAAGCCTCTCTTATGATGGGGTGATTCCACACTCTGAGTCCCGATTGGTCATACAGGCCACGTGACCCATACTCTGCTGTGTTGCCCTTAAAGGGTAAATCATCGCATCCCTCCTCTTTAAGTCCTTTATGCAAGCTTCAATAACTAATTCACTCAGTCCTAAATATTATATACATGACTTGAACAATTATAAGTAAGGTCTTTGAGGGGTTTTCTTTTTTTTGTAGAGTGGCATAATTCTGTTGTCTGAGATGTTTCCATAGGATCAACATTAACAGGAACTGAAATAACAGGTACCTCTTCTGGCACAGGCGATTCATCACTATTTGCTTCCACGGAGACATCAGTATGGTGATCAGCTATTTTGATGCTTCCAGGTTCAAAAACATTTCTTGATGGCAACACTGACTGCAGGAGCGCCTCTCCACTCCTCAAGTGGCCCGAGTGTTTATGAATGATCTGTCCCTCCACACCCACTTGATATGACAGAGGTCTGGTCTCAGAGACATTAATTCCAGGGATCCAACTTATCCATTACTACGTTTTTATTGTACATGGCTTCATTTACCATAAATGAACTGTATGGTGTGAATCCTGGTTTGCTTTCTGATTATTTTGACTGGCCTCTACCCTCATTGGCAAATTTGGAAACATGAGGCTCAGTGTCGTTTTTAGACAATATTCCATTAGCTGTTCTGCTGGTGGACCTCTAGTTGTTGCACGTGGAGAGGTAGGTAAGCTGAGGAGGAATCGCAAGATTTTGATTTCCAGGGTTCCCCTGATAGTTTGAAAGTTTGGATTGCTCATTCGATTCGTCCTTTTGATGCTAGGCGGTAAGACGTGTTGTGTTATGCTGCTTCGGATAACACAGGCAGTCTTAACTAAAGGATGCTCCAGACTCTGAAATGAGTTCAACATGTTTATTAACACAGTTCTCAAATGAGTTTGACTCTCTGCTAATCTAACTGTAGTAACTCAGTCTAACTGTACCAGCTTGCTCTAAGCCACGTGCTGGGGTGTGATGCTGCTCATCAACTCTGTCTAACTCTCTGGATGTCTGTCTGTAGAAAGAGGCAGGTTGTGAGTGCCTCACCCTTTTTATAGTGTTTATGTCATGCCCCCTTGTGGTGATGCCACCTCTGAGTGATCTGACTGGCCATTGGTTGCGTCCTATTCTGAGTGTTCATTGGTTGCATGTTTGCATATTATGACATCTTCCCCCCCTTTTTTTTCCTTTAGATGTATTTACATGTGAATGTGTCTGTCTAATGTGACTAACTGAAGAATACAGAACAGAACAAACAAAACAAATGCTCATAAGTCCAGTCTCTGAGACTTGCGTCTGATCCTCGTCGACCGCCGGAGAGGTGGTGTAGGGGATGACAGTGTCTTGACAGGCGAGTGGGAGGCACGACTGGTGGCCTCGTGGTTCGAAGTATCTGGAGGTGGCAATTTGACATGTAGAAATGGAGGGGAAAGTGGTTGTGGGCAAGCAACTTTTCGCAGTGCCCTTCGATTCCTTCGCACAATGGAGCCATCAGCCATACGTGTGACATAGTACCTGGGCGCGGCCTGTCGAACAACGACAGCCGGAGCAGACCACCCACCATCCGGTATCTTGATCCTGACCGTGTCTGCCTGGGATAGCACGTCCAGATCGGTGGCATGTGAGTCATAGCCCTGCTTCTGGCTGTTGCGAAGCTGCTGCATCTTCTGCAGCACCAGGGAGGTTATCAAGGTTGGGCAGGTGTATGGCTGGAAGCATCGTCCCCAGGTCTCTATTCATCAGCAGTTGAGCTGGCGACATGCCAGTGGACAAGGGAGTTGCCCGGTATGCAAGTAGTGCAAGGTGTATGTCGGAAGCGGAGTCCGAGGCCTTGCAGATGAGCTGCTTAACAATCTGCACCCCTTTTTCGACTTTGCCATTGGACTGCGGATAGTGTGGACTGGAGGTGACATGCCTGAAATTGTTGCTCTTGGCAAACGTGGACCATTCTCGACTGTGGAAGCACGGGCCTTTGTCGCTCATAACAGTATTCGGGATGCCATGCCGTGAGAATGTCTCTTTACACACTTTGATGATGGTCCGTGAGGTGAGGTCTGGCAGCTTCAGCACCTCAGTATAGTTTGAAAAGTAATCGATGATTAAGATATAGTCGTGACCATTCGCGTGGAATAAGTCAATGCCAACCTTGGACCACGGAGAGGTCTCTAGGTCATGTGGTTGGAGCGTCTCCTTGCTCTGCGCTGGTTGGAACCTCTGACAGGTTTCGCAGTTCAGGACCATGGCTGGGATTCTCCCCTACCCGGCGGGGCGGGAGGTCCCGGCGTAGCGGAGTGGCGCCAACCGCTCCGGCGTCGGGCCTTCCAATTCTCCGCACCTTTGGGGGCTAGGCCCGCGCCGGAGTGGTTGGTGCCATGTCTACTTGCCCCAAAACCGGCGCCAACGGCCTTTGACGCCCGTCGCCTGGCGTCGGGGCTGGCCGAAAGGCCTTCGCCGGTTCGCTCATGCGCCGGTGCGTCAGCTGCCTCTGACGGCACCACCGACGCATGCGCGGTGGAGGGGGTCTCTTGCTCCTTCGCCATGGTGGAGGCCGTGGTGATGGCGGACGAAAAAGAGTGCCCCCACGGCACTGGCCCACCCGCTGATCGGTGGGCCCCGATCGTGGGCCAGGCCACCATAGGGGCACCCCCCGGGGTCCGATCGCCCCACGCCCCTCCCAGGACCCCGGGGGCCCGCTCACGCCGCCAATCCCGTCGGCACTAGAGGTGCTCCAATTCCCGCCGGCGGGAGCGGCCTGTCAGCGGGGGGTCGGAGAATTCTGCCCCATGTCCGTAATGTCCTGGTTGATGCCAGGCCAGTAGACAGCTTGCTGTGCCCTGCATCTGCACTTTTCTACGTCCTGGTGTCCCTCATGAATCTGCCGCAGCACCATGCTCTGGAGACGCAGCGGGATGACTATCCTGTCCAGCTTGAGCAGGATGCCGTAGATCAGCGCCAGGTCGTCCTTGACATTGTAGAATTGGGGGCATTGCCCTTTCTGCCAGCCATTGCTGAGGTTGTGGATGACTCGCTGCAACAGGGGGTCTTTGGCCGTCTCTTCTTGGATGAGAACGATCTTCTCATCTGTTGCCGGGAGAGTGCTTGCACACAGTTGTACCTGCAATTCAATGTACTGGATGATCTCCAGTGGTTCACTGGGTGAGCTGACGGAGCGGGACAATGCATCGGCGATGATGAGCTCCTTGCCAGGGTTTACACCAAATTGAAATCATACCTCCGGAGTTTGAGCAGAATTCTCTGCAAACGAGGCGTCAAGTCGTTCAGGTCCTTTTGGATGATGTGGACCAGAGGCCTATGATCCATCTCAGTAATTGTTGGCAAACCGTAGACATAATCATGGAATTTGAGGATGCCGGTGAGAAGACCTAAACACTCCTCAATCTGCGCATATCAGTGGGTGTCATTGCCTGTGACGCGTATGCTACTGGTACCCAGGATGACATGTCGTCTCTTCGAAGCAACACCGTCCCAATGCCATCCTGACTCACATCTGTGGATATCTTGGTCTCTCGGTCTGGGTCAAAGAATGCACGGACGGGTGCAGTGGTGAACTTGGCTTTCAGCTCCAGCTACTCTGTTCGGTGCTCCGCCTTCCACTCAAAGGCGGTTGATTTTTTCACCAGGTTACGTAGGACCGTGCTAACCACTGTGCCACCGTGCTGCCCTGTGAGATATTATATGGGATTATTCCTACCAATATCTCAGTGTTCCTCCTGGACTACTATATCTGCATCATCCATTTCCTTTGTAAACACGGAGATAAAATATTCATTTAAAAACCTTCCCATAGCCTCTGCATCTACACACAAGTTCCCTTCTTCATCTCTGATATGTCCCACTTTTACCTTAACTGACCGTTAACCATTAATATATTGGTAAAACATCTTTGAGCTTTCTTTAACTTTACTTGCTAATCTTTTTTCATGCCCTCTCTTTGATTTCCTTATTTCTTTTTTTACTTTGTTCCTGCACCTCCTATACTCGTCTAGGCTATCTACAGTGCTTAGTTCTTTGTGCCTATCATACGCTTTCTTTTTCTGTTTGATCTTCCCCTGTATTCCTCTAGACAACCAGGGGGTCTAGATTTAGCAGAAGCACTCTAATTTTTGGAGGGGACATGTCTACTTTGTACATTTAGGATCTCACTTTTTAATGCTTCCCACTGGTTCTACATTGATTTAGCTTCCAGCAATGCTGTGCAGTCCATCGCAGTCAAGTCCTTTATAGAATCATAGAACTTACAGTGCAGAAAGAGGGTATTCGGCCCATCTAGTCTGCATCGGCTCTTGGAAAAAGCACTCTACTTATGCTCACGCCTCTACCCTATACCCAAAACTCAGTAACCCCACCTAACCTTTTTTTTTGGACACAAAGGGGCAATTTAGCATGGCCAATCCACCTAACCTGCACATCTTTGAACTGTGGGAGGAACCGGACCACCCAGAGGAAACCCACGCACACACGGGGAGAAAGTTTCAGACAGTCAACTGAGGCCGGAATTAAACCTGGGATCCTGGAGCTGTGAGGCAGCAGTGCTAACCACTGTCACCGTGCGGCCCGAAATTTTCTCCGAAATATACCTTTCCCGAGTTCAAAACTTTTACTCCTGCTTTATCCCTGTCTTTTTCCATGGTAACACTGAATCTAACTGAATTGTGATCACTATCCTAGATATGGTCGAAAACTGTCACTTCACCCACTTTCCCTCCTTCGTTATCTAAGACTAGGCCTAGAATGGTGTCTCCTCTCATTGGGTTTGTCACTAATGGATTGAAAAAAAATTCCTGAAAACACTTCATGAATTTTTCTCCTTCAGTTCCCTTTAAATTGTTTGAATCCCAGTTGATATTGGGATAGCTAAAGACTCCTACTATTACTGCTCTTCAGGCAGAAATCTGCCGACATATTTGATCTTCTATCTCCCTTTACTATTCGGAGGTCTGTAGTTTACTCCCAATCGCGAGCAAAAACATTGTGCCCAGGAATGGACCAACATAATTGTTGTGGATTTGTACCCATGGCTGCCAGGCCATTCCCAAGGGTGCAATGGGGCTGGAGCAGGCAACCGTTGTTGTAGTTGGCACTGTTGACAGTGCCTAACTAGCTTCTCAATATCAGCATCAATACCAGGCCACCATACATAACTCCTGGCAGCATCTTCATCTTAGAGATGCCAGGATAAGAGCTGTGTAATTCAGTTCGAAGCAGCTCCCTGCCTGGTACAGGAAGGATTACTCTTGCTCCCCAGAGTATGTTGCCATCCTGATAACACAATTCATTCTTGCAGGTAGTGAATGGTTTCATTTCCTTGTAAACTGGCTCATTTACCCATCCTATAAGTATTTTGCCTCTCACTTTGGACAGAAATGGATCTTGATTGGTCCAGTTCCTGACCTGTTTTACCAAGACTAGCAACGTGTCGAAATAATTTAATGCCACAACGATTTATTGTGGTACTGGAGTAAGTGTGATACTTTCTTGAAAGGGTTGACGACTAAAAGCATCCACTTTCTCTGTATGCGTTGCAGATTGGCGGTTGAAAGTATATTCATAGGTGGACAGTATTAACGCCCATCATTGAATTCTTGCTGAGATGATCGGCGGGATAGCCTTGTCCTCTATGAAGAGACCCAAGAATGGTTTGTGGTCAGAAGTAATGGTAAAGTGTACCATTGATGGGATTTTGTAACGTCAAAGACTACTGATTGTCTTTCATTCTCAATTTGTGAGTAGCCTTTTTTGGGCCTCTGAGAGGGTTCTTGACACATACCCTATCGGCCTTTCAGAGTCGCCGTCCCTCTCTTGGGACAACACTACACCAACACCAAATGGAGAGGAGTCACAGGCCATTATCAGTACTTTAGAAGGGGAAAAGTGGACTATCAGGTGTGAGGAAAGCAGCCAATTGCTTTATTCTCCTGAAGTTTTCCTCCTGGGGAGCCTTCAAAGACCAGGTAGTGATATGAACTCTAGCCTCCTGAAGTCTCTTTAATACCTCTTATAAGTTTACTACATGCTTGGCTTCTATTGATCCAGTTATAAGGTGATCATTGAGGGACCTATGCTCCGCATTCCCCCTGCTCTGGCTGCAGTCCACATGTACCTGGTATCTCATAACATGCAAATTCCAAATCTGTGCTATCTTCTAAACAATTTTTCCAGTTTTTGAGTTGGTGGCTGCAACTGTGAAATTGAGTGATGTTGTGCCTTCTTCGTTGCCTTCTTCCCCTTTCAGCACTGACTGGGCAGGCTCCAGTGTCTGGTCATCTGAAATGAAAGAGGAACAAGTTGTGTTGTGGCGAGGGGAAGAGGAAGTGTATGGTTACACTATCTGCAGCTTGTAAATCTGAAGGGATTGAGGGGTGAGGGAAAAGTGGGATGTGGTGTGGTGTGGAAAATGCTTTCATTTTCAGTGTGTTCAGCCTCACTGTGGTCACGGCCTCGGGGCTTCTCCCTCCCAGAATGGCTAGCATTGTCTCTTCCATGGAAATGAGTGAATGCAGACACTCTCCCTTATGGTCAGTCTCTGCTGGCACCAGGTTGTACCCCACCTTCATCTGCAAGAGGGAGCAAAGTGTGCCAGTTGGTGTTGTCTGATATGTTTGGGTGATTTGGCTGTCACGGTTGAATTGCTAAATTGTGTGCAAGCTATGAGATGTGGGTTTGAGACTGAAGCAAGTGTGTGAGGGAGGGATAAAGCATATGCATGATTATTAATTGATAGCTTTTTGGTAGATGGGTGCACGGTAGCACAGTGGTTACCACAGTTACTTCACAACTCCAGGATCCAGGTTCAATTTCCGGCTTGGGTCACTGTCTGTGCAGAGTCTGCACGTTCTCCCCGTGTGTGCGTGGGTTTTCTCCGGGTGCTCCGGTTTCCTCCCACAAGTCCAGGAAGACATGCTGTTGGTAATTTGGACATTCTGAATTCTCCCTCTGAAATGAAATGAAATGAAAATCGCTTATTGTCACAAGTAGGCTTCAATGAAGTTACTGTGAAAAGCCCCTAGTCGCCACATTCCGGCACCTGTTCAGGGAGACTGTTATGGGAATCGAACCGTGCTGCTGGCCTGCCTTGCTGGTCTGCTTTCAAAGCCAGCGATTTAGCCCAGTGTGCCAAACAGCCCCTGTGTACCCAAACAGGAGCCGGGATGTGGCGACGAGGGGCTTTTCACAGTAACTTCATTGCAGTTTTAATGTAAGCCTACTTGTGACAATAAAGATTATTATTAATACTTAACTGACTTTGATGTGGCCCAAGAACTGTAACTCGTAGCAGATCAAAGATCTGAGGAGGTTTAAACCCAGCTGATGTAGTTTACTCTTACCAGGAATTGACGGGTGTTGCTTCCTCTGCCTGTGCCAGTGGGTGTATTTTTTTATAGGACGTGGGCATCCCATTACCCTTGAAGGGGCAGTTAAGAGTTAACCACATTGCTGTGGGTCTGAATTCACATGTAGGCCAGACCAAGTAAGATTTCCCTCCTAGTGAACCAGATGGCTTTTTTGACAATTAACAGTGGTTTCATGGTCATCGTTAGACTTTTATTCCAGATATTTTTTGAAATTCCAGATTTTTATTGAATTTCACCATCTGCAGTGGCGGGGATTTGAATCTGGGTCCCCAGAGCATTATTCTGGCTCTCTGATTTACTAATCCAATGACAATACCACTATGTCACCACCTCCCCTAGTGCACAGGTGAGTTTTAAATCAGTTGGTTTTTCACTGTCTCTGTCTGAACTGCTCTCTAGCTTCCATGTGGGTGTCCTCTCTCATGGGGTGGGTTGTGGGTCCGGTAACCCTCGTACTGTGGCCGTGTGACCCGGAAAATCCCGAGGTGGCAGGCGTGGGGTTGGGAGGGTTGTGGGGCAGAATTGCATTGCGCGGATGGAGGTGGGGCGGGGGCCCGTTGCTGGACCTATTGAGCCACCCATTGAGAACGGCAGCCCGATAGCGGGATTCATGCAGGAATCCCGAGCAATGTCCGCACACATAAATTGCCACGGCAAAGGATAGGGAATCTCTGGATTTGCACTCCCAGCGTGAACGTGAGAATTCCCACCCATATTTCCACATTACAATCTGTGCCTGTAACTCCCCAATCATGTTTCTTTGTTTGGTATTGAGCAGGAACTGCCCCGAGCTTCCCCACGGTTGGCCTGACAAGGTCGTCACCGGAATCAAATGTTAACTGGGCCACCTAATGAGGCCCCATGGGCTTCACGCCGCAAATTATTGTCCCACCAGCTGATTCACTTGGACTGCACCTCTCAGTGCTCCGCTAACAGTGGGGAGCTGCATTTAAACCGATTCCGCAGAGCAAACCCCAGACAGCACGTAGCCATGCTATTTTACAGACTAGGCTCACGATTTGGGGATGCCAACCTGGCCAGAATGTTGGATGGAGTCGAGTCCAGACGTGTTGCCCTGTTTCCCCCAGAGGTCTTGGAGGGTCAGCCACAAGGAAGCCAGTGCCGACTGGGAGTAAGTGGCGCGGCTGTCAGCTCAGGGAGTGTCCCAAGGATGACAGGCACCCAGTGCCATAAGAAGATCAATGACCTCCCTGCACGGGTAAGTTGGCACCGGTCCCCTGACGCTGACCCTGCCTGCTTTCCCGCCCCTCCTCAATGACCATGCACCTGGCACCACCCCCACCCAGCACCATACCGTGATCCAGCCCACCCATATCCAGCAGTTATGCCCAGGCCTGTCACAACCACCCCATCCACAGCTCCACTCCACCCCCCCCCCCCCAACCATGTGATGCACAAGGCGTGCAGCTTAATGACCTGTATCTCCGCAGGAGAAGTTGACCCAGTGCAGACGGGAGGAGGCCCAGACATGCGGAGAGGTGCCAGACAGCAGAGTCCTGATACCCCCCCCCCCCCCCCCACGAGGAACGGGCCCTGGTATTCATCGAGGTGGCTGAGGACAGATCAGTCACCAACGCCGAGGTTGACGTATGGCACAGAGGTGAGGATCCATTGGCCCATTCGGGGTGATCCCCATCAGACAATAAGACATAGAAGCAAAATTAGGCCACTCGGCCCATCGGTTCCGCCATTCAATCATGGCTGATATTTTTCTCATCCCCATTCTCCTGCCTTCGCCCCATAACCCCTGATCCCCTTATTGATCAAAAACCTATCTATCTCTGTTCTCCCACCGCGCCAGCCTCCCAAGAGAACACCCCGGAGGGGAGCTCCGAGGCGACCACCATTGATGTCTCACAACAGTCAACCCCACGCTCGACCAGCGCAGAAATACACACCTCGCTGGGCGAAAGTAGTGGACAAGCTTTTGGGGCACAATGTGGTGAGGGCCACACAGGTGGAGGCAGGAATGTCTGGGGTGGCGGGAGGGGCAGCAATCGGACACCTCAGGGCCCAGCTGGGTCCCAGTCAGATGTTGAGCCTCTGGACCAGGTTTACCCAGAGCTGACGCAGTCGATAGGGTGCAGCTGTGATATTCAGAGGGGGCTGCCAGCGAAACTCCAGCAGGTCCATAGCTGATTGGAGGAATCCCAAAGGCTGCGGCCGCAGGAGATGGTGCCAGTGATGCATGGTACTGAGGCCAAAACCTCTCGGATGGTGACAGCAGTGAGGAGCCCGGTGCATGACGTCAGCAGCATAAGCGGTGGTGCCAAGGCATGGCTCAGTCAGTGACCGCCATGGCAGAGGGCCTGGCAACATTTCCGAGTCACTGGGGGACGTGACCCAGTACCAGGTGGACCTTTCTGAGGCGCTGCGGAGCATGTCCCAGCCTCAGGTGGGCATTGCCAAGGTGCCCCAGAGCATGTACCAGGCACTGAGGGGCATAGCTGAGGGCGTCGACACCATGGTGCAGACCTTTGGGAGTCGTCAGGACTGGCAGAGCCAGATGACTCGGGGCATCCAGGGCTTAATCCAGCTGTCCCTCCACCCTGAGCTGACCCCCAGGGCCCTACAGGCACCGGCCGGGAGGAGGGGGCACTGGGTGCCAACCCAGAGACTCCCTACGTGGTGGCGACCGCAGGCACCAGCTCCTCCGAATTCCCTCCCTCCCTGACAATGGGATATCTCAGAGTCAGCCTCCAGAACATGTTGGCATGGCGAGGCAACTGGGCTGGGGCCGTACAGCCCCAGGGCCCCCAGAGGACAACAGCCAAGGGCATCGAAGGCCACGGTGCATGGCACGCAGCAGGCTGCCTCCACCTCTGAGTGCATCTGGGCACACACCTAGACGTATAATCAGAGCATGGCAGGTCGAGGATCACTGAGAGAGCACTGGAAGAGGAGGTGGGGGAGGGGGTGAGGAGGGATGGGGAAGGAAGGCAATGGCACCATCGGGCACAATGGGTATTTGAGGTCACAATTGTACAGCATTAAAACACGTTGCACCCGAGACATGTGAAGTCTCTGGCACACTATTCTGCAATGAGAGCTGACCTCCAAGCTCTGCCCCATACCCCTGGGTGTGGTGGTCCTGGATTTCCTCCCCCCGCCCCCGGCACACCGCATGCAGGTGGTAGGTGTGAGAGCACACTCAGTAGACAGACAGGAGTTAGATTGAGGAGCACCAGGGTTCAACTCACAGTGGGTTATCATCCTCCCCATGCCTTCGACAATGACCCGCTGATACTACCGACACAGCCCCAGCACCCTGGAGTGAAGTAGCACAGACCCTGGGACGGTGGAACAGGGCGGGATTGGGTTATGGGGGGTGGGGGATGGGGGGTGGGGGGTGGAGTATGATGCTGGCCGGGTGGGAAATGGGTTTGGTGGGATGGTGGGGGAAGGGATGATTACAGGGCTGTGCTACCGTAATGCCCTAGGACTAGGTCCCAGTTACCACAATGGTTAGCACCGTTGCTTCACAGTGCCAGGGTCCCAAGTTCAATTTCTGGCTTGGGTCACTGTCTATGCGGAGTCTCCATGTTCTTCCCATGGCTGCGTGGGTTTTCTCCGGTTTCCTCGCAGAAGTCCCGAAAGACATGCTTGTTCGGTGAATTGGACATTCTGAAATCTTCCACAGTGTACCTGAATAGGTGCCGGAATGTAGCGACTAGGGGATTTTCACAGTAACCTCATTGCAGTGTAAGCCTACTTGTGACACTAATAAAGATTATTAGATGGTGTACGAAGCCACATCCTACGGGAAGGGAGTGAGGATTAGGGCCTCCCTGGCTCTCCGGGCTTGCCGACTCTTGCCGCTGTCGCCTGTCCTCCGTCCTGTCGCTGGTCCTTTGCGTCCTCCCCAGGCCCGTCCTCCAGCCCCTCCTGCTCCAACATCTCCTCGTCCTCGGAGATGACTGCATGTTCCTCTTCCTCCATATCCAGAATGTCACCCCATTGCTTTGCCAAGGTCAATGGGAGTTATGGGTGGTTGTTGGGACAGACAGAGAGGAGCTGGAGTTGCCCCCGTTATGGGTACACACGATCCAGGGGGTGGCATGGCGGACCCACAGGCGCTGAGACACCCAACCCTCCCAGCCCAGGGGGGACCTCCCCATCCCCCCAAACAATGGCGGCCCAGCATCCACCCCGCCCTTACCGAGGCCACTGGAACAGCAACCCCAGTGCCCACGGTGTGGCGCTAACAATTACAGTCAAAGACGAGAGACAAGTACAATCGAGGCTTTATTGCTGTGTGATGCTATTCCTCAGGCTGCAACTGAAGACTAGGGTCTGAGTGACTCACATGCATATTTATACACAAGCTCCCTTGCAGGTCGCGGTGCGGGCCGGGCAGCGTTGGCGGGGGTGCTTCTGCTGACCGCAGAAGTAACAGTGGGGACCCCCAGGGAGTGCGGTGCACGAGCAGCGCAGGCATAGTGCGCGGGGGTGGCTGCTGGGGGGGGCTGGTTGCGGGGTCCATGAGGGGTAGGACGGGTGAGCCTGGGGGGCCGTTTGGGGTAGGACGGGTGGGCCGAGCGGCAAGTGGAGTAAGTTCGCGCACTACGGGAGGCAGCCGTCATGGAAAGCGCCAGAGTCTTTGTGACTGCGAGGTCGAGCACGGCCCCTTCCAGCAGTCATTGCCGGATGGGGTCCGATGCAATGCCTATGACAAAGGCATTGCGCATGAGTAAGTAAGAGTGTTCCGTGGCTGTGAGGGCCCGGCAGTCGCAGTCTCGTACCAGAGGTATAAGGGCCCTCCAGAAGTCCTCAATCGACTCACCCGGCTGCTGGACGCGAGTAGAGAGTTGATGCCTCGCAAACAGGGTGTTCGTCGACTGTGCATAGTTCTCCTTGAGCAGTTCCATAGCTCTGGCGTAGTCAGTCGCATCTCGAATTAGCAGAAAGACACTGGAGCTAAGTCTCGAGTACAGGAGTTGCTTTTTCTGAGCCTCCGTCGGGAGAGGGTCCGCTGAAGAGATGTAGGCCTCGAAGACTGCGAGCCAGTAAACAAAGTCTTTCCTGGCGTGAGGCGACTGCGGATCCAGCTGCAGGCGGTCAGGCTTGATTCTGATGTCCATGGTGTACGGAAAATCACACAGCAATAAATTGTGGCGCTAACAATTACAGTCAAAGATGAGAGACAAGTTCAATCGAGGCTTTATTGCTGTGTGATGCTATTCCTCCGGCTGCAACTAAAGACTAGGGTCTGAGTGAGTCACATGCATATTTATACACAAGCCCCCTGTGGGCGGAGCTAGCCGGCAGGGGCTTACCAGAGGAACCTGTATTACAGGTACAGGCATACATCCCCCTACTGCAAGTATGCATATCTACAGTGGTTATCAGCACACACGGGCTCACTGCCCAGGAGCAAAGATGGCTACTCACTTCCTCGGATCCTCACAGCAGCCATTCCACCAGCTTCACATTTTGAAAAAGGTGTACTAATCGGCGTCCACGTGGCCGCTTGCTGTGGAGGCGGTTAGATTACGGGTGGTCGTTCGATAGGGGGTTGTTCATGTTAATTGTATGGAGATTGGCTTTAATCCGTGATTACTTGTTTCCCGCCATGCCATGGAGGGATTCGGTTCTCGCCAACAGGGACGGGTTGGTTAGATCGCAAACCGATCAGCACTTGGTACGGTTCCCAATTTTGGCCTCTCCTGCAATCTAAAGGCTGCATTGTGCTCTCACTCAAGCGTGATGTGGCCGTTAAATCACACCCTTTATATTTTTTCTTTCAGTTTAATACTATCCAACACTTCCTTGATTAACTATTGTTGATTTATCCCCTTCCTGGAATCCTTCTTTCTTACTGGGATATATCTTTGTTGTGAGTAATTGAACTATTTTCAGAAACATCTGCCATTGCTGATTCACCATCTTTTCTGCTAAATTCCTTTCCCAGCCCACTCCAGCCAACTCTGTGCTCATTCCTTTATAATTACCTTTATTCATGTGTGGAATAGTTGTTTCTCACTCTCAAATTGAATGTTAGATTCTAGCATGTTATGGTCACTGTTTCCTAGGGAATCTTTTACTCTGAGATTGTTTATTAAACCTGCCTCATTACACATCACCAAATCCAAAATGTCAGTGCCAGGCTGCCCGGATGGCAGTGCCAGGCTGGCAGGTGAACTGACAGGGTTACAGGCTGGCAGTGCCAAGGTGCCAGGTTTCCCGTGTCAGGGATCGGGCCCGGGGGGGGGGGGGGGGGGGGGGGGGTGGCCTGTTCTTAAGAGATGAGGTGAGGAGGGGCTTGAGGACTGTAGCGCTAACAATTATACTCAAAGACGAAAGACTAGTACAATCGAGGCTTTATTGCTGTGCGATGCTATTCCTCCATCTGCAACTGTAGACTAAGGTCTGAGTGACTCACACGCATATTTATACACCAGCTCCCTGTGGGCGGAGCTAGCCAGCAGGGGCTTACCGGAGGAACCTGTATTACAGGTACAGGCATACATCCCCCTACTGCAAGTACACATAACTACAGTGGTTATATCACCACAAGGACCCCTTAAGAAGTAAGTTGGAGCGGTAGGAGGGATGTTGGCAGTGTGGTGTCCAAGGGGGGTCGAGAGATTGGGGCGGCATTTAACAATACTGCCCCAATCTCTTCTTGGGGTGTTCCTAAGTGAGGACAGAAAAATGACCCATTTAATAGCGGGATCGCTCTTGGTGCTGCAGGTGTGAATAAACACCCAGCTAAACTCACCCAAAACAGGACTCTGTTCTTCATGTTAAATTGTAACTCACGTCTCTGTAACCTCAATTTGTGCCATTAATTCATTTGTTTTGTGCTGAATACCACATGCATTTATGTTAAGAACTATTAATTTTGCTTTGTTGCCATTTTTTTCCTTCCTGTTGCCTTTTTAATGTTTGTACACTTTGTCCCTTTCTGTCACACTCTGGGTATCTTTACCTAAATAGATGCCTTATAATGCTGTCATATCCTTCTGCTGTGTAAACTGACGCATCTCCTCGACAGAACCTTGCTGCCCTCCCCTTTAGTTTAAAGCCCTCTCTATTTCCCTAGTTATACGGTCTGCATGAAAACTGGTCCCAGCACAGTTCAGATGCAGGCCGTCCCAATAGACCCGCCTCACAAACCGAAGCCCACTTCTTCCACACCAGTCTTTGAGCCACGTCTTCATCTCTCTAATTTTATGTACTTTATGCCAATTTGCACAAGGCTCAGTTAATAACCCAGAGATTATAACCTCGGAGGCACTTCTTTAATTTATTGCCCGGCTCCCCAAACTCTGTCCGCAGAACCTCTTTCCTTGTTCTATCTATGTTGTTGGCACCTACATGGACCATGGTAACGGGATCCTCCTCCTCCTCTCCAACCCGGAGCAGCTGTTCCGAACGTTGGCACTGGTCAGGCAACACAGCCGCCGGAACTCTCGATCCTGGCTACAGAGAACATTGTCTGTTCCTCCAACTATACTATCCCTGACTGCATTTCTTTTTTCTCTCACCAGTTGAATGGCTCCCTGTACGACAGTGCTATGATCAGTCTCCTACAGTCCCCGCTTGCATCCACACAGGGAGCAAGAATCTCAAACCAGTTAAACAAGTGTAGTGGCTGACGCTCCTGCAACCCCACTTCTTGGATCTCTCTACCTGTCTCACTGATGGCCACGCCCTCCTGCCCCTGACCACTGACTAGATGCAAGATAGTTAATCAAAGGAGTGTGGCTACCTCCTGAAACAGTGTCCAGGTACCTCTCCTCCTCCGTGATGTGTTGCAGTCCCTGAAGCTCAGACTCCAGCTCATTAATTCTGAGCCAAAGTTCCTCAAGCAACCAACACTTACTACAAATGTGTTCACTGTGAACCACAATGCGGTCCAACAGCTTGTACATGCTGCAGTTACAACAAATGGGGCAGCAGGGTAGCATGGTGGTTAGCATAAATGCTTCACAGCTCCAGGGTCCCAGGTTCGATTCCCGGCTGGGTCACTGTCTGTGTGGAGTCTGCACGTCCTCCCCCTGTGTGCGTGGGTTTCCTCCGGGTGCTCCGGTTTCCTCCCACAGTCCAAAGATGTGCGGGTTAGGTGGATTGGCCATGCTAAATTGCCCGTAGTGTCCTAATAAAAGTAAGGTTAAGGGGGGAGGTTGTTGAGTTACGGGTATAGGGTGGATACGTGGGTTTGAGTGGGGTGATCATGGCTCGGCACAACATTGAGGGCCGAAGGGCCTGTTCTGTGCTGTACTGTTCTATGTTCTATGTTCTAAATCGGCTGGCCCTGCATCTCGATTTTATCAGATTTTCTATTTTGTTTTAAATTTTACTGTTGATCTTTCATTTTCACACTATTTTTTATCAACCTAGCTCTCAATTTCAAAGCAAGTCCGAAAAGGCAGAAGTGAGAAATATTCACCTATCGAACACTCACAGTGATATTACATGCGTGTGTTCACTCAATGCTGCAGGACTGCTGCAACTGATCTCCCAGCTTTCCTGCCCCCACTGACCTGTAGACGTGGTAAGGGGAAAAAAGACACAGCAATACCCCTCTCCCCTGCATCCCTAAACTCCCACACTTACCTGAAATCAGCTAGCACTGGGCTACTGCTTATTAATGCTTTTCAAGCCACAACCTACAACGTCATCAATTATGTTATTGCATCGGCCTAAATGAGGCGAGGCTGTCGCCTAATTGGCTTCGGGGGTGCATGATCAATCTGCGATTGGCTCCCAAGGGTGATGGTCTTCGAATGATGTCACCTCCCAGTATCCCCGACTGGTTCCTTAAAATGCCAGATTCTTATAGGACCAACCTCCTCATTAAAGTTTGTTTCTGTTACTTTAATGACTTTTTGCTAATATGAAAGGGTGCTTTGTGATATATTCCGTGTCCATCTCTTCAGGATACGGAAAGTGCGCTGTCATGCCTTTATGATTGATACCGTGGGCTCACTGTCTCCGATTTTGCTGAATTGGTATAAATTCCTCGTGAAACTAGACTCCTATCAGGGATTGTTTGTGTTTAGGGGCCATTTGTTGGGTGATGTTTTTCTCTCTGTGGTTCTTGGTATTTAGGAGGAGTTGCTTCACTTTTAAAAGAAAGGTATAATAATCCTCACGAGACCCATTCAATTGATCTCTCCATGGGGCTCTTGGAAAAAGATCTCCCCGACTAGTGGGCGGAGGCCACCCAGCTGGGGCTCATACATTCACCCTAAAAAAGCCGGCCTGGATTGGGACTGGCACTTGGGTCGTCCCGACTGGGACCTTTGAGCTGGAGGCCGCATTGTGGCCTTTACATTGTGTTGACTTATTAAATGCTGTTTAAATTACCATCTCGGATCTCCTGAGCTTTTATCAAAGGATAGTGTGGTAAAGTTGCTGGTAACTGGTAATCCTAATACAGAAGATTACAAAGTGGGCAGTAAAGGCTATACAGAATGAGTATAAAATATGTTTTTTCTCCCTTATCAAGTATGAAAGTGATGCTGACAAAGAACAAGTCATGTGATGAGCTTGTGTCCCAGAATTCAGCATAAAATCATATTGGGTTGACCTACTTCAATTATTTGACAAATGCCCATAACTAAACAACAAATGCATTGTAATTAATTATCAAGCTTAAACATTTCTATACCTCCTTGACAATAGATTCTGCCAATTTCCCTATGACATATGTTAGACTAACTGGCCGATAGTTCCCTGCCCTAGGGATGGATAGAATGCTGGTTAGCAGAGAGGAAGCTAAAAGTTTGAATAAATGGGTCTTCTTCCGATTGGCAGGCAGTGATTAGTGGCTAGGACCCAAACTGTCCACATTATATATTAATAATTTGGACTAGGGAACTAAATGTAGTATTTTCAAATTTGCAGATGATACAATGTTGGGTGGGAGGGTGAGCTTTGAGAAGGATGTAGAGATGTTTCTGCACGATTTGGACATGCTGAGTGTGTGGGCATATGCATGGCAGATACAATATAATATGGATAAGTGTGAGATTAACCACTTTGGTAGCAAAAATAGGAAGGCAGATTATTATTTGAATGGGTGTAGAATTGAGCAAGATGGATACTCAGCGATACCTTGGTGTCCTCCTGCATCAGTCGCTTAAAGTAAGCATGCAGATACAGCAGTAAAGAAGGCAAATGGTATGTTTGCCTTCATAGCGAGAGGATTTGAGTATAGGAATAGGGATGTTTTACTGCAATTATATAGTGCATTGGTGAGGCCACACCTGAATATTGTGTGCTGTTTTGGTGTCCTTATCTGAGGAATGATGTTCTTGCTATGGAGGGAATGCAGCAAAGGTTTGCAAGGCTGATTCCTGAGATGGCAGGACTGGCATATGAGGAGAGATTAAATCGATTCGGACTATATTTGTAAGAATTTGGAAGAATGAGGGGGGATCTCATAGAAACGTATAGAATTCTAACAGGAACAGACAGGTTGGTTGAGAAAGAATGCTGCTGATGGTAGGGGAGTCTAGAACTAGGGGTCATAACTGAGGATAAGGGGTAAACCTTTTAGGACTGAGGTGAGGAGAAATTTCTTCACTCAGAGAGTGGTGAATCTGTGGAATTCACTACCACAAAACATAATTGAGGGGAAAACATGGTGTAATTTCAAGAAGGACTTAGATATAGCTCTTGGGGTTAAAGGGATCAAGAATATGGTGGGAGGGTGGGATCAGGGTATTGAATTTGATGATTATAATGAATGGTGGAGCAGTCATGAAGGGCCAAATGGCCCCCCCCCCAGCTTCAATTTTCTATGTATTGTCTGTTTTCGCACTTTGCTAGATTCCTGATGATGTCTGTCTTTTGTCCTTTTGGCCAATAAAGAACCAAACCATAATTCCCCACAATTGTCATTTCTCAACTGCTTTTACCCAGACTTTTCGACAAATAATGCTAAAAAACAAACTTCAATGTCGCGGTGAAGTTAACAGGGTCTACAACCAGTCATTGTAGTTCTGGGTAATTAACAAGAAAACCCAATGCAGGATTCTTATCAAATGTTATCAAACATTTTGCAGAACAGCATCCAAGTCCCTGGAGTTAGACAGTTGGGATTGATTCCAAAGGCTTCAACTACTTTCATCTTGTCTGTCTGGAGGATCTCTTTCTCCCCTAAAGGAAGTGGACATCACAGTTCATCCTGTTCTCCTTATGCACTAAGGCCTCGAGAACTAAATTGGAGAACATTGGATCATATATTCTGTCATATTGCGTCATTTGGCTTTCTCTTTCTGCTCATCAACTCTGCTTTAACCACGTGTTTCCAACACGTGACTATATTATGCCTTGCATTTAGCGAGGTAGTCAGACGAAGTAGTACAGGCTAGCCTTAATTGGCCTTAAGATAAAAGCAAATTACTGCAGATGCTGGAGTCTGAAACAAAAACAGAAAGTTCTGGATATTCTCAGCAGATCTGACAGTATCTGTGGAGACAGAAGGGAGTTTTGAGTCTGGAGTCTAATTTGGCCTTGCACAAACATGGGTTCCTTGTGGCAGCAAACTTAACATTGGACTGCACACCGCTGAAATTTAAATTAGTTGGCAACAATGTTTCCTCCATGGTGTGTGAGTGTGGGACCATGCAGAACCTTGGAGCTAGCTGGCAGACTGCACAAGTCACACCCTCAAAGATACCGGAGATGCATGGCTATGCAGAAGAATTGAAAGAATACCGTGCACTTAAATTAATAGGTCATGCATAACAAAAAAAATCAAGAGAGTCTAATGACAGGCAGGCGTTTGTGCGCTGCCTGCATTTCTAAGAACATGCATGGGTTAATCACACATCACTCATCTTTTTTTCGGCCTTATGCAATTTTTCCACCATTTTATTTTATGCATTAGTGAATGGATACATTTAATCCACCCCATTCCCTTCTCCCTCCATCTTGCCTCCTCCCATCTTGTGCAATACCTGCTGAACATGGTATTGGATCGGGTGCTCCGGTTTCCTCCCACAGTCCAAAGATGTGCGGGGTAGGTGGATTGGCCATGCTAAATTGCCCGTAGTGTAAGGTTAATGTGGGGATTGTTGGGTTACCAGGTATACGGGTTACGTGGGTTTAAGTAGGGTGATCATTGCTCGGCACAACATCGAGGGCCGAAGGGCCTGTTCTGTACTGTGCTGTACTGTTCTATGTTCTATAGTGAGCCAACCACATTCAAAAAACAGCCGTACTAGGTATAGCAAGATTGTGAGTGCCACTCTCCGTGTAATCAATTTAAAATTTCTTTGTAGCCCTTTTTTATTTGGCAGATTGTTGGTGGGAGAATCACTAACAATATAATGTGAACTCTGAAGCCTCCTTCAATGAAAGTGCTTACAGAGCCAGAATACCAAACTTTCAATCAGTCAGTCTACTGCACTGTTGAGTGCCAAATCTAATAATTTCAGCGAATGAAGCATTTCCATTTCTTTCTGATGAACTCAGCATGTGCTAGATTCACCTTCAGGGATACACGCCTCTTCTTTGGCAGCTAATCCTCTGTAGAACCGGTTCTCTGCATCTTATATCTGTATGTCTAATTCTGATGTATTCTGTATCAAGCCATTAAGTAAAAAAAAAAATTGGTTTTCCACTTAATCAAATTTCAGCAGTAAGACGAGCATACAACCATTGATGTGAAGGATGAAGATATTTCAAAGTAAGGGGAACTAATATCTCAACTCATATCAAAATAAAAATGTGGGAGGTGGCAGGTACTATAAACCTGGCATGCAATTCAATTCAGAGCACAAAAGCAAGTGAGATTCGGAGTGATCTCCAACTGGTAAATCAGTCGGACTATTTAGTGGTTTTACTTTAAAGGAGGTTATGGATTTTTAAAAACTGAAGAAAATTAGCAGGAAGCATTTTGATTTATTTGCATTAGAAAATAGGAGATTCTGAGAGGACCCAATAAGAAACTTCAAAAGTGCAAACAGGATTAAACTATTTTAGACAAAAGGTTCAAAAATTGGGGTTCACAATTTATAAATTAGAAAATAGAAGCAAGCAGCGATTTCATCCAAAAGAATAGCAGACCGAGGTACTAAGTCACCAGGTAAAGGAAACAGTACAAATGGGTTTAGGAGGCAACATGGGTTGAATTCCTTCTGTTGATAATCTTAGCAGATAAATTCAGCCAAGTATGAAATGGATGTTCACCCCAATTTCTGTTTTTAGGGAAAGGGAGGAAATATAGATGTAGAAAAAGGTTTGAGATCAGTCACCGTGCTGGGCTTATTTTTGTTGCTATGTAAATAATGGCTGTGTTCATGTACATCTAATGTAATTGGTCCAGGGGTTAATTGATTGAAGGAACACCATGCCAACCAAATGTGTATGAGAACACTGACAATTTAATACAGCCCAAGGTGAAAGGAGGAAAATCCCTGGCTGTAAGGCTCTTAACTAAATTTGGGTTCACTGCACGAAGCCACTCTTAATATAACACAAAGTAATATTGGGTTACGCATCACAGATGGTTGGGAATGGAAAATGGTACATCATTGGGGCAGAGTAGAGACAGCTTTCCCTATGGTTTACAACACATGGTCTAGGAGTACTTGATGTTGGAATAGGAAAGTGTTTCTTTCCGCAGTGCTATCTTTGTTGACCCTTGTTTAGCAAAATAGCACGTATAAAATCTCTCCAGTCAACACTCAGACACCTCCTTGTGGCCAGTTATAGAACAGCATTGCAGAGCTAGTTACAGAACAGGGCACACGTCTGCCCTTTCAAATGGGGGATTGTGTCCAGTTGAATAAAATACAAAATGATTGACCAATCGATAAACTGACTAAATACTTAGCATACAAGGCTTCAAGAATGTCAGTGAGTCTATATTCATTTTACTGCCTCATCAGCCTTTTCTGAAGTCAGACACAAGAACCTAGAGTTATTTGTTTAGTTCAGTACATTATTCAAACAATTGGAAACAAATTTCAAAATAAAATATGATTTCTCTGTTACAATAGGAAAATTTTGAAATATTTAGCAAATCTCCATTTTCTAACTTTCTGTGACTAAATGACTACATTTGCAATGTGCAAATAATCTCAAAAAATATGCAGATGTACGGAAATGTTTCAAATTGTTTATATTACAAAGGATGCTTAGGCATAACGAAACAACCCCAAATATCAATGAAGGAAATTGATATTTATGTTATCTAAAGAAATTATATAGTGTAAAATATTATTACAGGGACTGCATGTAAAGTAAAATACAACCTGTACTTGACATTTGCACACATTACACAGAGGTATGTCCGGCACACACTGGGACTATTTGTTTTTATTTTCTTCCACTTTGGAGATTAAATATGGAAAGATTTTTAAAAACTTGTTGAACATTTTGTGGCCACATAATTTTGATGGTAGCTGGTTAGCTGTGCTGCAGTTGATGGCTCAACACCTGACCCTCTTCCAGAAATTCAGGGCTTCCTCTGTACCTTCTCTATGCTAGTAACGTCTTCCATTCATCAGCTAACCTTATTAATGATCCCAAGATGAATTCAGTCTACAGATCAAAAAGCACACAATCTGCTTCTTGAGTTCCTCTACACTCTTCACAATATTTTATTTAGTATCTTTCAGTTTTACAGCTATCACCTCAGTCTTTGAAATGAAATGAAAATCGCTTATTGTCACGAGTAGGCTTCAATGAAGTTACTGTGAAAAGCCCCTAGTCGCCACATTCCAGCGCCTGTCCGGGGAGGCTGGTACGGGAATCGAACCATGCTGCTGGCCTGCTTGGTCTGCTTTATAAGCCAGCGATTTAGCCTTGTGAGCTAAACCAGCCCCTCTGAGCTAAACCAGCCCCTCTGAGCTAAACCAGCCCCTCTGAGCTAAACCAGCCCCTGTGTCCTGTTCCTGTGTCAACAATTTATTATGGCCAGTTTTTGGGTACAGTGCCAATGCATCAGTAGCCCATGTTCCAACCAAAAGCTAATCAGAAATGAGGCCTTAATTGGGCCATTCCCTGAACAAATAACCCCTTTCCCCAGCTTCATCAGGCCTGTCGACAAGATGATGGCTGGATCACCCTATCAAAATCCACAATATTTTGATCCATCCTTAACCATATAATCCAGGCTAAAATCCCACTGCACCATTGAGGGAGTGCTACATTGTTTGAAATGAAATGAAAATGACTTACTGTCACAAATAGGCTTCAAATGAAGTTACTGTGAAAAGCCCCTAGTCGTCACATTCTGGTGCCTGTTTGGGGAGACTGGTATGGGAATTGAACCGTGCTGCTGGCCTGCTTTAAAAGCCAGTGATTTAACCCAGTGTGCTAAACCAGCCCCTGGTTTCAGGTGCTATATTTCACATGAGGCACATAATCCAAGGTACTATTTAAAACGTATAGGGTGGTGAGGGTGGGAGTCATCCTTGCATCCTGGTCAATATTTATTCCTCCCAGCCTCAGTGTCATGTAATCTCTTGGAAGATGCGGGAAAAGAGGGAAAAAGCTTCGGGCCAACAAGGAATATAATAACCTGGAAAATTCCTCACCCCCCTTAGATAATCAAAACAATTCCAGGCAATCTCATGAATTAAACATAAAGACTGCGGATGCTGGGATCTGAAACAAAAACAGAAAATACTGGACAATCACAGCAGGTCTGACAGCATCTGTGGAGAGAGAAGGGAGCTAACGTGAGTCTGGGTGAGTCTTTGTCAAAGATGGAGAGAACTGTAAATAGCGTCAGATCTATACTGAAGTGGGGGGGGGGGGGTTGGATAGAAGGCCAGACATAGGTGGAGACTGACAAAGATGTCGTCGACTGAAAGACAAAAGGAATAGAAATGGGGTGATTGAGGCTAAAAAGAGTGGTAATTGTGGCACATTAAGAGATTTGAAAGTGTTAATGGGAGAACAAAGTAAGCAGTGTGTCAAAGGACAACTAGGAACAAGGAACAGATGGCCCAAGTTGTTGGGGGTGGGGGGGGGGGGGGGGGGGGGCATCAGTGTGGACAATGGTGAGGGGAAAACAGATCGATGGAAGAAATGAAAATAAATTGATAAAAGTGAAAAGTGAGGGGAAGATGTGTTTGGTGGTGGCATCATGCTGGAGTTGGTGGAACTGGCGGAGGATGATACTTTGAATGTGGAGACTGGTGGAGTGAAAAGTGAGGACAAGGAGGACCCTATCCTGGTCTGGGAGGGAGGGGGAGGGATAAGAGCGGAGGTGCAGGAGATGGTCAGACATGGTTGAGAGCTCTGTCAACCACAGTGGGTGGGATACCATAATTAAGGAAAAATGAAGACATCATTTTGGAAAGTAGCATCATCGGAATAGAAGCGACAGAAGCGAAAAAACTGGGAAAATGAGATGGAGCCCTTACAGGATGTGGGGTGTGAAGTTATGCCACCACCAAACGCATCTTCCCCTCACTCCATCCATCACCATTTCATAAGGACCCTCAGGGAAACCCTAGTCCACTCCTCCATCACCCCAATCACCTAACCCTCATCCCATGGAACCTTCCCATGCATCGCAGAAGTGTAACGTCTGCCCCTTTGCCTCCTCCCTGCTCACTATCCAGGGGCCTAACACTCTTTTCAAGTGAGGTAGCGCTTCACATGCACCTCCTTGAGATTTAATAAACTGGGATTGTTTTCCCTAGAGAGACGGAGGCTGAGGGATGACCTGATAGAATTTTATAAAATTATGAGGGATATAAATAGGGTGAACAGTTGGAGCTTTTTCCTACTGTGGAAATTACAATTACAAGGGGGCACAAGTTCAAGGTGAGGGGGGAAAGGTTCAGTGGAGATGTGCGGGGATGTTTTTTACACAGAGGGTGGTGATGGCCTGGAATGCACTACCAAGTGAGGTGGTTGAGGCAGATACGTTAATGACCTTTAAGACTTATCTGGATAAGCACATGAACAGACGGGTTATAGAAGGATACAGGAGGTTGGTCTAGATATGTCACATGATCGGCTCAGGCTTGGCGGGTCAAAGGGCATGTTCCTTTGCTGTATTGTTCTTTGTTCAATCTTGTCTATTGTATTTGCTACTCTCAATGCGGTCTACTCCATAATGGAGAGACTAAACGTAAACTGGGTGGCCGCTTTGCAGGACACTTTCTGTCCATCTGCAAGCAGGACCTAGACCTTCCTGTTGCTTGCCATTTCAACACACCATGCTGCTTTCACGTCCACATATCTGTGCTTGAAACCAAAGAGAAAATGCTGGAAAATCTCAGCAGGTCTGGCAACATCTGTAAGGAGAGAAACAAGCTAATGTTTCAAGTTCAGATGACCCTTTGTCAAAGTTAAAAGACTTAGAAAGTGGGAAATATTTATACTGTGGGGTGAGAGAATGAAAGATGAGTCATAGCCACAGAAACCAAGGGAACAGAGTGCTAATAGCCACAGAAACCAAAGTAAAAGAGTGCTAGTGGCAGTCGCCAGAGAGAACAAAAGGTGTGAAAGGCCAAACAGCAGAGAAACTAACATCAGAGGGTAAACTGTGACAGATGTAGATGGAGGGGAAGGGGAAGCAAAGGGGAGAAATGGTAAGGAAAGAGGAATAAGATGGGGGGGGGCAATATATATAAAGAAAGACAAGAAAGAAAAAAATGGTAAAAAACAGTTAAAATGAAATGGGATGAAAGAAATGGGTCGTGGTGGGGTAGAACTAATCATCTGAAATTGTTCAACTCGATGTTGAAACCGGAAGGCTGTAGCCTAACCGGAAGATGAGGTGTTGTTCCTCCAGTTTGCGTTGAGCTTCACTGGAACATTGCAGCAGGCCAAGGACAGACATGTGGGCATGAGAACAGGGTCTTGTGTTAAAATGGCATTCAGGACCCTGACCTTCACGTTAGCTCTTTGCTCTCCCTACAGATGCTGCCAGACCTGCTGAGATTTTCCAGCATTTTTCTTTGGTTTCAGATTCCAGCATCCACAGTAATTTGCTTTTGTCCGTTCTTGGCTTGCTGCAATGTTCCAGTGAAGCCCAGCACAAACTGGAGGAACTCATCTTCCGACGAGGCACGATACAGCCTTCCGGACTTAACATTGAGTTCAACGACTTCAGACTGTGAAATCTCTCTTCCACCTTCACCCCATTTTTATTTCTATCAATATATCCTCATTTCTTCCATCAATCTGATTTTTCTCCCTCAGCATTGTTCCCCCCTCCCCCTACCTCACGTGGACCATTTGTTACCTGTTCCCAGTTGTCCTTTGACACAGTGCTCACCTTTGTTCTGCCATGAACACATTCTAATCTCTTAATCTGCCACTACCCAGCCTACCCAGCCTTCAGAACAGCGACCACAACACCACACAACCCCGCCATGGCAATCTCGGCAAGACGTGCCAGATCATTGACACAGATACCACCATTACATGTGAGAACACCATCCACCAGGTACGCGGTACATACTCGTGCGACTCAGCCAACATTGTCTACCTCATACGCTGCAGGAAAGGATGTCACAAAGCGTGGTACATTGTCGAGACCATGCAGACGCTGTGACAACGAATGAACAGACATCGTGCGACAATCACCAGGCAGGAATGTTCCCTTCCAGTCGGGGAACACTTCAGCAGTCAAGGGCATTCAGCCTCTGATCTCCAGGTAAGCGTTCTCCAAGGCGGCCTTCAGGACGCGCGACAACGCAGAATCGCCAAGCAAAAACTGATAGCCAAGTTCCGCACACATGAGTATGGCATCAACCGAGACCTTGGATTCATGTCGCATTACATTCATCCCCCACCATCTGGTCTGGGCTTGCGAAATCCTACCAACTGTCCTGGCTTGAGACAATTCATACCTCTTTAACCTGGGATTACCCCTATCTCTGGATCTGGAAAGATTCAATTACCTGCAAATGCTTGCATTCTAAGCATTGTCTGGCATCTTTGAATTTGTCTATATATATGTTTCTGGAACATACCTCTTCATTCACCTGAGGAAGGAGCAGTGCTCCGAAAGCTAGTGTTTGAAACAAACCTGTTGGACTTTAACCTGGTGTAAGATTTCTTACTGTGCTCACCCAGCCCAACGCAGCATCTCCACATCATGCCACTATCAGTACCCGTCTTAGCTCCACTGCTCCACACCCCCCCCCCCCCCCCCACCTCACTACAGAATAAATCTCATCCTATTTCCAGTTCTCTCCAGCTTTGACAAAGAGTTATCCAGACTTGAAATGTTAGCTCCCTTCTCTGCCCACAGATGCTGCCAGACCAGCTGAGGTTGTCCAGCATTTCCTGTTTTTGACTCATGAATTAAATGTTACCTCTAAAGCCGCTTCCCCAAATATGATTTTGACCTTTGCTCCAGTCAAGTGTTAATCCAACTTCCTCTTGAAGATGTCGTGTCCATTAAAGACATGTCATATTCAGAATTTTAAAAATATGAACTTGATTCAATGTGAAATCTTTGAATTGACTTTTAAAATGGGCAATGTGTTCCAACAAGTTGACCAAAGGTCAGCTGACCTGGTCCGTGTGTTCAAGGAACTAATCCGGGAACTGACTCACTGTCTGGCACTATCCTAAAGCCAGACGTATATGTATTCCACTTAAAAGTGTTAACTACACAACTCCTGAAGTCCATCACACTGTGGTTGAAGCAGTGGAGGTTTTATTGTTTGTCATTGAGCTAATCGATGACTTAGTCACTGAAAACAATGGAGATGGAATATGAGCTTCGAACTTCAAGAAACCAACTTGGTCATAAACAAAGAGCATTGGGACTGACCATGTGACAACAGCCATCTTCCAGGGGTAGCTTTAACAAGGCCAACTTTTATAGCAATAAAGACCAGCAGTAATATCTGTGCCTGAGAAAGATCTGAAGGCTGTAATGTCATAAGGTCTTCATGCTTGTGGATTTTGCATCCACGAAACAGCTAACCAAACCCCTGGCAACTAGACCACAAGAATTTGTTTTGATTTGATTTATTGTCACATGTACCGAAGTACAGTGAAAAGTATTTTTCTGCGGCCGAGGAACGTACACAGTACGTACATAGTAGACACAAGAATAATCAACAGGGAACATTGATAAATGGTACATCGACAAAACAATGATTGGTGTTGCTCGTTATGCTTTCTCTTTAATTGCTCTGTTTTAATAACCTTTGCTCTAGAGTCGCCAGGTATCTTTCTGATACCACCACGAGGTTCAAGGCCAAGTGCTGATCAATAACTCAATACACCAGTTAGTAAGTTTCAAACCAAAACACATTTATTATACACACAGTCAATCACTACTCATGCACAAATTCTACTTACTAAACTATCACTGCTACTAAAGGCCTATACTTAGCTTTCAAATGGCCCACCAGGTCAGAGGAACAATGGCCTTTGTCCGGTTCTGAATCTGTTGGCTTCAAGCTGGTATGGAATACTAGCTAGGAGCGTCTATCTCGTAGAGTGCGTTGACTGGGGACTTACTTGGTTGGTGCAGCTGCTAGGCAGGTCTCTCCTTGCTGAGAGTCACGGTCAAGAATAGTTCTTTGAGAGCTGCCAAGAGAGCGAACTGAACTTGGGGACTCTACTTTATAGTCCCCAGGGGTTTCGCGCCCTTTTGGGCGGACCCAGGACTTGGTCCCAATTAATTGGACCATGTCCCAATCGTTTTTATCGATTTCTCCAATACTGGAGCTGTTCCCTGATCGTTGGACGGGCCCTTTGTGTCCGTTGGCCTGCCTTTGTCCTAGCTCCCGCTGGCGCCGGGGAGTCTGTCTTGGTCCCGATTGATTCAATGTTTCTAATTGTTCCTGGGGATCCCTCATTAGTATGTAGGTGGCTATTGGTTTTGGCTCTGTCTGTGTTCTGCAAATCTTAATACACAGGAAACCTTGCACCTACTTGTTTTTCCTGTGGCTGACCAATTTTCCCTGTATTCTTTGCGGGCATCCATTTTGGAATCGGGACGTGGCCACCCAGGTGGCTACATTGGTTACAGTGCGGAACAAGGGGCCAAACAAAGCAAACAAAGCAAATACATGAGCAAGAGCAGCATAGGGCAAGAGCAGCTTAGAAACTAACTTTGTGAGTGACAGAAAGTACGTTACTTTGAGAAATTCTTGCAAACAACGTCTGCATTTTGTGGCGATATGCCTGTAGGTAATATTACATGTGCTCAGCAGTGTGACCTCCCACCAGCAGGTGGCCATGTGCTCAGCAGTGTGACCTCCCACCAGCAGGTGGCCATGTACTCAGCAGTGTGACCTCCCACCAGCAGGTGGCCATGTACTCAGCAGTGTGACCTCCCACCAGCAGGTGGCCATGTGCTCAGCAGTGTGACCTCCCACCAGCAGGTGGCCATGCACTCAGCAGTGTGACCTCCCATCAGCAGGTGGCCATATACTCAGCAGTGTGACCTCCCACCAGCAGGTGGCCATGTACTCAGCAGTGTGACCTCCCACCAGCAATGGCGTCAGATATAAGTCAGGGGACATTCGGCTAAAGCCAAAAGTTTGTAAGGCGTACTTGAGGACAGTGGTGCATAAGGATAGTTCCAGGAGAGTCTAATATAACTCTGTAATAACTTGCTCGTATCTGATCGTTACCTTACCACGTGTACATTATTAAATCCAAGTTCTGGCTAAGTCACCAGCATTCTGTAGATTCATTGCACGACAAGATCATGGAACACAACACATTTGACTTTAACTGTTCAGCTCACCTAGACTACACTTCAGATGGGAGGAAAACCTTCCATCAGCCCTGAAACAGACTTCTTCCAAAAAAAGAAAACCACGTTCATTATGAACTATTCTTTTTTTCATAACATGTAAAACCCTTGAAAATCCTGCTGACGGTTATTTAAATCGTGTACACACATCTTCCTCTCTAAAGTTCACTGATTATGAACGAGGTGGGAAATCAGCAGTTCTCAGCTCCCACCATACCAGCTGGAAATGTACTCCAGTACTAACACATAGAAAATGTGACAACAATAATAAATTCCATTCTCCTTTCTTTTTTGTGGTGAAACTCAGCAGAATTATTGATACGATTTTAAAAACTGTGATATTCGTTGCTATCGATGTGGCTGTGTAAACAGCCAGCTGTAATAGCTCTCATGTCTGAATATGTTTTGTTGATATGTGTGGTGGTGATTGTCTCTTTAAGGGCAACACAGCAGAGTAAAGGTCACATGGCCTTTGTGACCAATCGGGACTCAGAGTATGGAATCACCCCATGGTGAGAGAGGCTCCGAGGCAGAGATATTTTGCGGAGCTAACTACAGCCATGTGGTTACTGTACAATTCTTATTAATAAATGCCTTTTGTGTTCACTAATGAATTGGGGACGGGTGGGGTTCAGCGACCTCGTTGCACCTGACTTGGTAACGGGTCAAGGCCCTTGAATCTCATAAGAGGCCTCTCATGAGTGTTGCGATACTTAAAATGTCTCGCGAGATCCAATGGAATCTCGCCATATGTTGCAATCTGGATCTCGCCCTCACTGAGCGTGACCCAGATCAGCATATTTAAATGAGTCGTACGGCTCCTTTATATATACATTTGCCAAATTCACCTGGCGCCCGGGACTCAGCGGCCACACCTGGGAGATTTCAGCATTCAGTACTGGTCCACACAAACTTGGACCAGGCATAACGGCACATGGGGGCGGTCTCCCAGGCCATTAGTGACCCCCCTGGTGGCCAGTGGCAGGGTGGCACCCTTGCACTTGCCTTGCACCTTGGCACTGCTAGCCTGGCACCCTGGAAGTACCAACCTCGCACTGGCATCCTGGCACTGCCTGGATGCCAGGTTGGCAATGCCTGGGATCAGGCCAGAGCTTTTTAACTAGGTAGAGAGGGGTGGGCGGGGTTCCCAGGGGCCTCTCAAATATTAGGAGGGAGGGGGGTTCAAAAACAGGGGGGGGGGGCCTGAAAGAGGGGGTGGAATAGATCGGGACAGCCAGACAAAATGGCACCCCGATCTGCGAGGAGCAATTCATGCTGGTGACCTTCAGCTCGTCAGCAGAAAATCCCTCCGAGAGAGGCCTCAGTAGAGAGAAGCTCCTCAAAGCCAAAATAAAAGGCAAAGTGCCATTGAATAGCGAGATATTTATCAGTGCCGCAGCCGCAATTGGACAAAGTAATTTTTCGGGTGAATCGTGCCCTAAGACTGCATCTTTACATCAGGCGACAAGGATAAGTTATCTTGACACTGCCCCTGGCCTGACACCTGTGAGCACCCCATTTTAATCAAAGTTTGAAAAAAATGACCCATTTGGTACCTCCACAGAGGACTGGATACAATACATCGAGCATGGGTTTTATTTCCAAGTAAACAAAATAGGGGAGGAGACAAAACACAAAGTAATTCTCCAAAGTATTTGTGAAACTCAGACCTATAACCTTATTCGCAGTCTTTCAGCACCAAATGCTGCCGACTCCAAATCATTGAGCTTTTGAATTTAGTGAAGGCTCAATTCATACTCCAGAGATTCAAAGTTAATTTGAGAATGGGAGCCCCAGGTGAATTGATCGCAAGTTACATTGCTAAACTGAAGCAATTATTGGAGAATTATGATTTTGGAGCCACCCTAAAAGACATGTTACAGGATAGGTTAGTCTGGCGTGAATAACAATGCTATTCAACGTAGATTGCTTGCAGAGGTCGGCATGAATTTTAACTTATCTTGGAGATAGCGCTGGACATGGAAAGTGCTGTAAAATGTGCACAAGTGGTGCAGAGGACACAAAATGGTGTATTTCCCCAGTTAATGAAGGAATCTGCAGCCAGCCTGTTTCGAAAACCGCTGAAGCAGCCACAAACAAGGAAACAATTTCAGCCACTGGCAAAACAAAAAGGCCCTGAATAGGCTATCTGTCAGTAATGTTTAAAGTGTAATGTTACCGATGTGGAGGTAACCATACGCCTGAATCATATCGCTTTAAGGAGACTGAGTGGTTTTATTGCCATAAAAGAGGACATTTGATAAAGCAGTGCAGAGCTAAGTCAAGATCGCCGAGTAATCAATCAACCAAGATGTTACAAATATACAACGTGAATGAGCCTAGTACCAATTATACTGGTATTCACTCTCTGTTTAATCTGAAAAATGGCAAGATAGACCAGCCATTATCCAGCCAGTTCACTTCCCGGAATGGGCAGCACCTACAGTCCCTGTAATGAAACTGGAGAAGACCATCCACATTTGAGGTGATTATAAACTAACATTTAATCTGGCTGCCAAACTGGCACACATTCAATCCCAGAATTATTGTCTGTAAGACCGAACCCCTTTCATACCAATGGACATGGATGGGGGGATTGTTTGCAAACATGTGGACCACGTGAGGAGGAAAGAGATGCTCCAGCAGTCAGTGTTGCCATCAAGACATATTTTCAAATCCGAAAGCACCGAAGTACCTGATCAACCTCTTACCGACATAACGAATGGCTCCATGGAACCAAATAGTGACAAATCGGCTGTGTCAGAAGAGGTACTCGTTATTGCACTTCCTGTTAACATCGATCCTGGGGAAACGTCTCAGACAACAGAATTACATTGCCCTACGAGGGACAGAAAACTCCCTCAACGACATAGGGTGCGATTCTCCGATCGCGGGACAGAGTGTCAGTGCCGTCGTGAATGCCGTCGCGTTTCATGACGGCGTGAAACAGGCACTGGCAGTAGTAATTCTGGCCCCCAGAGGGAGCCAGCAGGCGCTGGAGCGGTTCAAGCCACTCTAGCCTCACTTCCTGGCACGCACTGGGGGGCGGCACCAACCTGCGCATGCGCAGTGGCGACACGCCAACCCACGCATGCGTGGTGGCTTTACAGAACCGGCCCCGACGCGACATGGTGCGATGGTTCAGGGGCCAGACACGCAACAAAGTAGGCCGGCAGGGGGGAAGAGGCCAGCCCGCTGATCGGTGGGCCCCGATCACGGGCCAGACCCCATCGGAGGGCCCCCCCCCGGGGACGGAGCCCCCTCCTCCCCCTCAGAAGATGGAGAGCGTGGGGGTGCCAGGTCGCGGAACTCAATGCTTTTGAGTGCAATTGATAGCAAATTAGTGTAAATTAATACAAATTATGTCAACATTTCAGGTAAAAAGACATTGCCCGATGGAGTAATAAACCATAAAGAACAGAAAGACCCAGATTCACTTTTCATTCAGTGCTAATCTCTGGGACGATAGGAGAGTCATGATAATAGGACTCAGTTTTCCACTTCAAGGGGAGAGAGGGTGGCGATTCCGGTACCCACTGACATTCCCACTCATCATTATTTTCCTACGACTCATGTTTGAAAGTGTGAGGCTGTAAGAACCTGTCAGGATTGGACTTAGCTCTAACGTTTTCATCTTCCACATTTAATAATAATAAATTTGCCAACACTGAGGGTGGAATTTTCCGCTTCTGAGACACAGTGCAGTGATTGTGCACCAGGTTGTCTGCTTTTCAACTGATTAAATATGCAAGAATGTGATGCACATCATATCTCGTGGCAGGCTGGGCTGGGATTGGTCTGCCACAAGGTATGACGACTGATACGACTGGATGATATTTTTAAACCACAGCCGCACAAACATACTCTCTGGGCCCTGATTTGCCATGGCGACCATTAGAATGACCGCTAAGGGAGTAAAGTGACTGCTCCAAAGTTTAGTGACACAACACAAATAACTCTCCTCCAGGCAGTGGATGATGGAGCTGCAAAGACAGACACAGTGATATCAGGCAGGGTTGTCAGTTACCATCACCAGATTGCAAAGGATGATGGAGGAGTCCATCAGTTTTCAGTCCAATGTCATTGGGTAGATGTGCCAGTGCAAAGGTCAACAATGATAAGATGGTGGCTGCCATGGTGATCTTGGCCCAAGGCTTTGTGAATGATCTGCATCAGGATCTGCATGCCGTTACTAGGGTCAATCCATTAATGGCTAGGTGAGAGGGGGACAAAGCTCCACAACCGCTCTCCGTGTCCCTTCTCCTCAACGAGTCAAGTAGAGGTCTTTGCATAGCCAAAGGGAGGAGGGATATCGGTTTGACACCCTAGGACCATCCACCCAGGTAACTCATAGATTGTCCAGTCAATCCCAACTCACAAAACAGGCATGGGCCATCCAGGCTTCAGTACTTAAGCGGATGTCTGCCAAGGTCATCATGGACAACAGGCCATAGCAGTCAGCAGGCTGCCTCCAGCTCAGCTTTGGACGTCAGCAATTCACCGAGATGCAGCGGTAGGTAAGAAAAATTAATAAATAGTAAGAGTACAAAGGTGTTCACAGTCTGCCGTCTCTGTGGAAACATTGAATCCATACACAAATGCACATTGGACTGCAATGGCCACCTTCCAGTAGCAATCTAGGGATCATTATGAAGTCAATGGGTTGCATTCACCCAGCCAATCCATAATCAAATCGTCCCTTGAGCAGTATCCCTGCCTTAGGGAACCCCCCCTCCCACACCCACCCGCCACCCATCCCCAGCCCCCCCCCCCCACAATCGCCACAGGTATGACACAGCAAAAGACATGGCTGGTGATGATCGGCCAGTGGTCACAAAGTGCCTTAGAGGTGAGGTACAACACTGCTCATTCTGTGACACACTCATCGATTAAGCGGACCATTGAGGCTTAGAGGCCCATAGGAACTCTGACTGAGTTCTGCCAGATAACTACAGCCTTAGCCAGGGCACTGTCAAACTGATTTCCTATTCAGTAGAGGGGTGGTGGTGGTGAGGAATGAGATGGTGGGGAGGGGCGGTGGGGGGGCAAAGCAAAGATGAACCCGGCAGCTGCGAGAGCTCGAGGTATTTGGGCTATTATGCATTTTGGCCGTTGTCCCTTTATAGTTGGATCCTTCTGACCCTCGTGATTTCTTATGAGAGAGATAAAGGATGTTTGGAAGCCAATCCAAAAATGGCCCCAGTTGGAAATAAGCTCTCACAATTGTGGAACATGAGTTAAGGTGCCACGGACTCTGAATTGGGAATTGGCAGTTTGCAAAAGTGGAACTGATTAGGATGTCCCTTCAATGGGCCTAATAGTGCAGTAATCGACCTTTCCCACAAACCCGGAGATCCCTCCCCTGCCCATCTTTTCATTCCTTGTTTTTCAACTGTCATTAGACCAGCTTGAAAAATGGTAATGCTGAGGTTTCATCAGCTTCCAGCATCCTCCTGTGACCATCATAGTCCCTCCTATCATACTGGCAGAGCACCGTGCACAGGGTTCCCTCTCTCCAATCACTCCCCCTCCTCCCCCACTAACTCCCTCATCCTAAAGCCATTGTCATTAATACCTATGTACTCTCCCCTGAACCGTTTGATGTTGATGTCCCGAGGCCCCATGTAGACCTGACTGCTCCTCACCTTGAGGCCCATTGTACTGTGACATACCAAGACCCCCTCTAAGAGACCATTGAGTGCCCCCCACTACATTACCTGTTCCCATTTACAGACTGTGGACCCCTCCCCTGAATGTCGACTGTGCCATCTGCGGCCCAGTAACAAGCCACCAATTGCCAGTCTACTTTTACCACCCACACCAGTCATGTGTTACTGTGCGCTCTTCCTTAGTCAATCACCCACCCTCCCCAGTCATGTGCCTGTGTGCTCTCTTCCACAATCACCCTTGACACCCACTCATCTGTCTCTGTGCACACTTACTTTCCCCAGGGCTCCATCGCCACACCTTTCCTCCTTCTAAGTTTAAGCAGTTGGCTTCCAGGTCCTTCCCTTGCCTCTCTCTATCTCACCGCAGCCCCACCCATCCCCAAAATCAAGCCTTTGCCTTCCAGCCCCACATCTACTGTCTTCCTGTTGGTCTTGCAGGAGCAGTCTTGACTTTGAGCCACCCTCCCCGCTTGTGTTCACAATGATGTTTCCTGAGAAGCCTTGAACGTAGCACAGTGAAGGGTAGGTGAGCTCTGTGCTTCACCAGGCGTACATCACTGATCTGCTGCTGAATCACACCAGGCTAATTGGCCGCTGCTGTGGCCATTTGGTCTGGAGTGCGGGTGCGTGATTCTGGCGAGCTGGGTTTTAAGTGAGTATTGATGATATTCAAATACGTACAAATGCAGTTCCCAACATTGTGCGGCAACCCAACTTGCCATGAAATTGGGAGCTGAAACTTTCAAACTATTTTTATGCTGCTGGGAGACTGACTCTGGATTTTCCAGCCCTGCCTGCCATGACTCCTGTCGCTGTGGGATTGGAAATTCCTGCCCTGAACCAGGCTCACAATGTGTACACCGACTGGCAGCAAAGATCACGCTGTGGAGTGGAATGGCAAAAGAGCAAGTGGGTGACTTTTCACACAATGTGACACAGTGTTGCCTTGTCGATGTCCTCCTGATACACTTTCCTGTGTAGGACCGTACCACACATAAAAACATTAGCTTATGAGCACTGTAATCCGGAAGGTATTGGACGGAATTTTCCATTCTGGAAGCTAAGTGTGGTGGAAGGGGGGAAAGTCAACCCGAATTTTTGGTTTCCAGCTCATTACCTATACGTCAGTGAGGAAGTTGTCAAATCTTGTGGCCAGGCAGGCAGGGATTTGCCTAACCCTCGCTGTCTACCTCATAGGGCTGAAGGTCCTGGTGCTATACAGCACCCAGACAGGGATTTGCCTAACCCTCGCTGTCTACCTCATAGGGCTGAAGGTCCTGGTGCTATACAGCACCCAGACAGGGATTTGCCTAACCCTCGCTGTCTACCTCATAGGGCTGAAGGTCCTGGTGCTATACAGCACCCAGACAAACTTTCACTCTGGTTCCTAATGACACTGAAATGAAGCAAAACCCCCTGCTCCATGGTTCAGTCAGACCTCCCTGTAGATTCCCCTCCAGGCTGGCTAGGAAAGGCCTATTGTGAAGAAGTGAATATTTATATATATATACAGGTTTGTGCCCTAGCCCCTATCGCTCATTTGTGTGCTGCACCTGTGCCAACCTAACTGATGTCTCCCTTTCTGGCCTTACAGGCCCTAATGCTACGCCCAGGCGGATCATCAGGAGTGGAGACGGCCTGCTGTGATTCCTGCCCTGTGACCTGTGTCCCCTTTGGCGACTGTCTTCTGGGGCGAGCTGCTTGGGTGCCCCAGGTGGTGTGGTGCTACCCTGTTCTACCCGCTGCTGCACCAGATGCGACAGGGGCAGGAGGGAGGGAGTCTGAGGTGCTGTGGTGTTCCAGCACCTCCGCTGCCGGAGTCACCAGGAGCGTGGGCCCCATCACCTCCTCCTCCCTCGGGATGCCCGATGGCCTCCAGGCTACTGCATGGGACAAGCGGAGCTAACCTCTGAGGCTCCCCTGTCACCTGCGCTGCCAGTTCTGGAGGCATGCTTCCGTCCCGTCCAGCGTCTCAATGCTCGTGGACATGGAGCCCAGGAAGTGGACCAACTCTCTATGTGACGGTGCCACATCACGCTGCGACTGTGCCACCACATTCTGGGTCTGTGCCACATCAGAAAATGGACAGGCAACGCCGACGATGCCATTAGCCATGGCCTGCTGTGACTGGGCCATGCTCTGGAGCGCCACTACAATGTTCAGGTAGTCCTGGTGCGAGACTGTCTGTGACAGGGCAGAGTTCCCTAGGCCTTGGACAACCTAACCCATAGCACGCATGGTTGGCACCACCTCCTTCTCCTGCAGGAGCTCCTGCTCCTGGACTCTTCCAACTGCACCTACAGGTGCTGGATGCTCGCCGAGAACCCCTCATGTAGACCCTGGCCCTGACACTGCATCACTGCTATAGATGGGACTGTCTGTTCCAGAAGCCCGAAACCCACCTGGACGGCAGCTAGTCCCTCGGGTTGTATCGCCCTCCTGCTGTCCGCTTCCTCGGTGATGTCTACCCCCACCTGCCCCAGAAACCTCTTCGCTAACATGTACAACCGAGATGAGTGTCTCTGGAATGATGGCTGGTGTTGGAAACAGCTGTGATGGGAAGTCAGTGTCGTCCCTGACTGGTGCTCTGGGGTGTCCCGGGCTGCGGGTCGAGGGCTCCCGTCGCTGTATGTGTCCTCTTCCTCCTCACTGCTCTCCTCCTGGTGTTGTGGTTGGGGTCAGGGGTCACCAGAAGGGCCCGCCTCATCGGCAGGAGATCATGCCAGACACAAGACATGGCACATGATTGGACCACAGGCTGTGGGGTGGGATGCAGAGGGGGTGGGGAGGGGGGTGGGGGGGGGGTGGCTGTGGAGGTGGGAGTGTTGGAAGGGATGGGGGAGGTGCAGTGTGGAGGTGGAGAGGGGGGATGGAAAACACACAGTGTTAGATAGTTGGACACATGTAGCATAAGGGGTGGTAGCTGGTGGCCTTCGTGACCAGGGTACCTGACCATGGCACTTGGTATGGGTACTGGCAGGTGTGCAGGGTGGGGGGGTTCAATTGAATTCTGGGTAAAGGGGGGGGGGGTTGGGTGCGGTTACGTGTGTGTGTGGGCCGGGGGCTAGAGCCAGGGGCACAGTGCTGCCTACTCACCTTGGCCGTGCTGAGGGCGTCGTGCAGGTTTTTCCGGCACTGCTGGCCGGCCCTGGTGGTGTTGCCTACGGCGCACACGGCCTCTCCCACTTGCGCCCAGGCCTGGTGCACGGTAGTGGATGTACAGGGTGGTCTGCCTTTCTCCACTGTGCCCTGCAGCGTTTCCTGTTCAGCTTCGGTGAAACGGGGTGTCGCTCTTCTTGCTGCCATCTTGTTGGCTGGGAGGAGTGTGTGTGGCGAGTGTCATTCCCGACTCCGGCGAATCGGACACCATTTTCCAGTGGAATCTATCGTATTCCATGTGGTGTCGGTGCTACTTCATTAATGGTTGTTGCATTATTCTGGGAGCTTCGCCAATTTTGCTGTTGTAGAACACCACCGATTCAGTCACGTCATCAATACTTAGTTTTTGAAACAGAGAATCCTGACGCTGACCTTTGCCATCACACCATGTTTGTTGCCCCCGCCCATTACGATTCTTGCTGCTGGCGGGAGCAGAGAATTCTGCTCAATGTGCCTTGGGATGAATAATCGTGTTTATATTCGATAGCTACGACAAAAACAGTTCTCCAACCAATGGTGAGATAACACTCAATGACAGACCATGGGCGCGATTCTCCGCTACCCAGGCCGGGTGGGAGAATCGCGGGAAGGCCGCTCTGGCACACCCCGCGATTCTCCAACCCCCCCCCCCCACCCCCCCCAAAATGGCGTGTCACATTTTGCGAATCTTCGACCCAGATGGGCCGAGCGGCCTGACGATCCCGACCTGTTCACGCCAGCGCCAACCGCACCTGGTCGCTGCCGGCGTGAATAGTGCGCAACAGGTAAGTGTGGGGCTTGTGGGGGGCGGAGAGAAGATCGAGCACCACGGGCCTGATCGTGAGGGGACTGGCCCGCGATCGGTGCCCACTGATCGTCGGTCCGGCGTCTCTAAGAGACGCACTCTTTCCCCTCCGCCGCCCCGCAAGATCAAGCCGCCTCGTCTTGCGGGGCAGCGGAGGGGAAGACGGCAACCGCGCATGCGCGGGTTGGAGCCGGCCAACCTGTCAAGGCCTGGTGGCCGAGTTTCCCGCAATGCTGATCCTAGCCCCCCTGGGGTGGGGACAATAGGGGACGAGGAGCACCCCAGATTTCCTGCGCCGCCACCACGACGTGTTTTGTGGTGGTGAATGCAGCCTGCCATTGGCTGTCAGCGTGATCTTCTGGTCCTGCTGCTGTTAATGGGGGTTTTTCATTGTTCACACTCTCCATCGCCGGGGTACCCATGTCGGGGGGGGGGGGGGGGGGGGGGGGGGGGCTCGCTGTCAGCGGGACGAAAACATCCCACTGGTGGAAAAGGCCAGAAAATCCCAGCCCATATCTCAGGCTACAGTGACTAATCAGGTTTGTTAATATAATTCATGTGGATAATGTTAAAAACTGCGGCAGATAAATCTATCAGGAGTGCCTTAACTCACAAAACAATAAAGATTTTGTAGATCTCAAGAAGTAATGTCCTTACTTTGAATCTTGAAACAGTATTTAAACATTGGACACTGTGAAGTAACAGTCCTGGGGGTAGTGAAATGGTCAGCATTGTTTCAGCAAAATGCCTCTTGATGTGATAAAGTTCCACATGAGCTGGGTAAGTCAGTAACGGGCGCTGGGTAAGTCAGTAACGGGCGCTGGGTAAGTCAGTAACAGGCGCTGGGTAAGTCAGTAACGGGCGCTGGGTAAGTCAGTAACGGGCACTGGGTAAGTCAGTAACGGGCGCTGGGTAAGTCAGTAACGGGCGCTGGGTAGGTCAGTAACGGGCGCTGGGTAAGTCAGTAACGGGCGCTGGGTAAGTCAGTAACGGGAGCTGGGTAAGTCAGTAACGGGCGCTGGGTAAGTCAGTAACGGGCGCTGGGTAAGTCAGTAACGGGCGCTGGGTAAGTCAGTAACGGGCACTGGGTAAGTCAGTAACGGGCGCTGGGTAAGTCAGTAACGGGCGCTGGGTAAGTCAGTAACGGGCGCTGGGTAAGTCAGTAACGGGCGCTGGGTAAGTCAGTAACGGGCGCTGATCCACTGAGACATTTCTGTACCAAATACTGTGGAATAAAGATTCTTTTTTACATTTTCTTTCATTTTCCATGGCAGTTCTTTATTATTTTGTCATATTTTGCATGAACTGTTCTCCGCAATAATGACAAAAATAAGCAGGCATTCAGAAACGGAAAAGTTGAAGCCTCCAGACTTGGTGATTTGACAGATAACAGTAATCGAGCAGATCAGGTTTGTTGCTTTTTCCCTTGGGAGTATGGGATGACAGTAGTAAGCAGTGAGCAGAAAAGAACATGCCTCACAGTTTCTGATATAACCCCACCTTCCCATCATCTGGGGACAGACTGATATGATGCCAACACTTGTTGACTGTCACTTTGGAGCAGCTTAGTCACCTTCCTCGATATTAGCAGCCGGTGTCACTGATTTACCTCGCTATCATCAACATTATTATTTTGTGTGAAGTTGGGAGAAGGAGCTATTTCTTTCTTACTCAAAAATATGTCTGATTCTAAATTTTTAATACCCATTTGAACCTGGTCTTCATCCTCATAGCTTGCTCTATCTTTGAAGATAAATATATGCCAAGTCCAAAGTAATTCCGATTGAAGGACTAAATTGCAGTGGATCAAGCCACTTCCTTCTGAGCTGATGCTGGAGTGTCACCCTGAGGATTACCTTTCAGGAAATACATAAGCTAAACCCTCATCTGCTCTTTCTGCTAACGGAGTGCATGGCACTATTTGAAAAGAAAAGGACCCCATCTAATATTACAAAAAGTGATCGGTACCTCAATTTCCACCTTCCGATGCTTTACTGCCAGGAAACTTGGCAGAACTCAACAGAAGATAGTGGGACCTGGATTGTGCTCAATACCCATGATCCTGAGGAAAGATAGGCCAAAGACGTGCGAGGGAAGGTTTTTACACTGAGGGTTGTGGGTGCCTGGAACTCGCTGCCGGAGGTGGGTGGTGGAAGCAGGTACGATAGTGACATTTAAGGGGCGTCTTGACAAATACATGAATAGGATGGGAATAGAGGGATACAGACCCCGGAAGTGTACATGGTTTTAGGTTAGACGGGCAGCATGGTTGGCACAGGTCTGTAGGCCGCGCCAAACCTGGGAAATGCGATTGGGCAGAGAATCGGTTCCAATGCTGAAACTGTGGCGGGCGCCGACTTAGATTAGGATAAATGGTCGGCACAACATCATGTACTGTGCTGTACTGTTAAATGTTCTATAACAATAGACATCACATTTAGACAGGGAACTGAAAGCTTGGAAAAGTGGTAAGTTTTAAGGAGTGTATGAGAAGGGGAGAGAGAAGTGGAAAGGCAGAGTAGCTTCCGGGGGTATTTCTAGACCCTATATAGCTGAAGGCATTGCCATCATTGCCGGAGTGAAGGAACTTGGGGATGCATAAGAAGCCAGAACTGGAGGAATTGGTGGGTTGCATGGCTGGGGAAGGTTAGAATGATGAGGAGAGGTGAGGTTGTTGTGGTGGAATAACAACAGGAAACTCAGGTACAAGTTAAGATTGTTTATTCAAGATTCAAGCATGCAGGGAGAGCCCTGTCTCAGAGAGACCCCTGGAGCAACACTCTTCCCTAACACTGCCTTGTGTTACAGCTCTCTGCCAAGGCATAGATTTACACTATACTTATACATTGTTAATCACATACACACAACAATGTTTGAATTCCAATCTTGTCGATATTTAGGTTTATTATTAAACCTTTCACTTGAAACAGTGTTATATCCTCCTAGCTAGAGATGATCTTTCCAGAGGCTGTACCTAATCTGCTCTGACTGAATGGCAGCAATTTTCAACTGTTCACAGTAGTGGGATATTCTGGTCTGTCGTCGGCACACCCCTGCCGCCACAGACTTCCCAGTTCAGCGGGAAATTCCATTGATAACAGTGGGATCAGGAGATGCCGCCGCCGGCCAATAGCAGGCTTCCTCCATTGCCACGAAACATGTGGTGGGTTGCACGGAAAATCCTGCTGTCATTTTTCTCACAGTCACCAGCCAAGGCTGCAGAGTTCTGCTGATCTCAGATCCTTAGGGAGTGTAAGGTTCACTGCGGTAGAAGCATTTGACTCCCATGTAGCTCCGGGGCAGCACGGTAGCATTGTGGATAGCACAATTGCTTCACAGCTCCAGGGTCCCAGGTTCGATTCCGGCTTGGGTCACTGTCTGTGTGGAGTCTGCACGTCCTCCCCGTGTGTGCGTGGGTTTCCTCCGGGTGCTCCGGTTTCCTCCCACAGTCCAAAGATGTGCGGGTTAGGTGGATTGGCCATGCTAAATTGCCCTTAGCGTTGGGTGGGGTTACTGGGTTATGGGGATAGGGTGGAGTAGTTAACCTTGGGTAGGGTGCTCTTTCTAGGAGCCGGTGCAGACTCGATGGGCCGAATGTCCTCCTTCTGCACTGTAAATTCTATGTAAATTCTATGTAAATGTACTCTTACTCTAACTTTCACTAAAGCTATTCATTTCCCCAGACAAAATCATAGAATGCTTTAAACACAAAGATTGGAGGCAGGATGATCTGATCCTGGGGCTAAGTGTTGACCATCGTAAACGCCAGAGCTTTTTACGGCGGCATTAACAGGCCCCTCGGAGCAGCAATCTTGCGCCGCACAGGGGGCCAGCATGGAGAGCCTCACGCTGCTCCAGCTGCCGAAACGGGCTTCAGAACGGGTGCCGCGGGTCCGCGCATGCGTGTGGGTTTCCTTCTCCGCGCCAGCCCCGACGCAACATGGCGGAGAGCTACAGGGGCCTGGCGCAGAGGAATATAGGTCACCAGGATAAGCCCGCCAGCCGATCGGTAGGCCCTGATCGCGGGCCAGGCCACCGTGGAGGACCCCCCCCAGGTCAGATCCCTCCTCCCCTCCCCCAACCAGGTCGCCTCCCGCAACATGAATGCCGAGGTCCCGCTGGGTAGGACCACACGAGAATGACGCTGGCGGGACTCGGCCTAACTCAGCGGACATTCAGCCCATCGCGTGGGGAGAATCGCCGGGGGGGGGGGCGGGCGCTTTCAACTGCCCCCGACCGGCGGCGTACCGACCGCGCCAGCGCCAATGGTGCCAATTCTCCAGTCAGCGGAGAATCAACGGACTGGCGTTGGAGCGGCATCGCGTGAATCGCGCCCGCCCCCACCCGGCGATTCGCCGACCCGACGCGGGGTAGGAGAATCCCGCTTGAAAATTTTAAATTTGAGTTATCAATGGATCAGTGTAGATCAGTATAAACAGAATTGATGGATGAATGTGATTTGATGTGAGTTAGGGTATGAGCAGTGGAGTTTTTGATGAGCTCAAGGTTAGGAAGAGGGTAGCAGACCAGGAATACATTGAATTATCCACGTGGTTACAAGCTTGGAGGCCAGTGAATGATTCCCATTTTGATACGCAACAATAAAGTTTGTAGGTAAGTGTGGTATAAAATTAAACAGTTCAGCAGTCCCTTATACATCACCATTTTAGTCACACTATCAAGGATGGAGTGTGAATAGTACAGTGAAAGATAAATATATGAAAGTGATAATCACACATTTATATTATTGTAATTGAACTTTATTGTTAACTCATATGTGTCCACACAGAACAGACAGTGGCAATGTAACAGTCCATTTCTTGAACTCTAATGAAATGAAATGAAAATGAAAATAGCTTATTGTCACGAGTAGGCTTCAAATTAAGTTACTGTGAAAAGCCCCTAGTCGCCACATTCCGGCACCTGTTTGGGGAGGCCAGTACGGGAATTGAACCGTGCTGCTGGCCTGCCCTTCGTCTGCTTTCAAAGCCAGTGAACCAGACAAAACTGGCAATAAAAGCACCAGCTGTGAGATTTTTAATGTATTGTTAAAATTAAATAGCTTATTCTCAAGACTACAGTTTTCATGAATATTCAGGAAAAGCTTGAGGGCTCTCATTTTAAGAATAATTGAAGTAACCGTTTCAGTAACTTTGGCTCGCAAGTCCCTTCAGAGCATGACCCTTTCAACTTACTGTTAGGATCAGAATTTATTTGTAAGTTTAAGTAGTATGATATCTTCCATCTGCCGGTCATCGCACTGTTCACTGAAAAGATTATGGGCTGGATTCTCTGTTTCTGAGTGTAAGTGTTGACGCTGGTGAAGAATCCATGGAGTTCCGTGGAGACAGCAAAACTGGTGCTGCACCTGGACCAATTCTGCTACTGTTAACATTAACTGTAGGTCACATATATACAAAACAGATGAATAACATTATGAACATGCACAAGCAGCCTCTCTCCCAGTTCCCTAGTCAGTCTGAGGTCACCTGACTCTAACATTCACTTATATATTAATAAACTCTTAGTAGTCAGTTAGTGAATTACAGCACAATCATGATATCACTACATCCCCTTTCCTTTGAAGGAATAAATTAATACATTATCGTCAGTATATTTACATGTGACATCATTAGTCTGTGAGTCTAACAGTATTATTATTTTTTCTTTAACATTTTACAAACTTGTTCAATGAATATATATACAAGAACAGCAAGCATAGTATGTACAAATAGTCCAAATCTACAAATTGAGTTGATCAGATTTTCTTCTGAATCTGGTTGAGCTTCTCAAAGTTTGACCTTGCTGCTCAGAACTTATAGATTCAATGTTCTCCATGACATTCTCATGCTCAGGAACTGCTGAACTATCTGACACTGCAGGTGACGTAGATTCTGACGTAGATTTGGCATCCATCATGTTGTTGTGAAAGTCGATGATTTCTACTTAAAACCAACCGTTCCTCTGTCTGTACTTTGTCTTAACAAGGTGCTACTTCTTTAAGTACAATGGCTTTTCTCGAGAAATGCCTGCATCTTCTATTCTCACAATGCCCTCACTACGTGGAGGTGGTAAGGTTCTTGACACTCTATGAACATAGAACATACAGTGCAGAAGGAGGCCATTCGGCCCATCGAGTCTGCACTGACCCATTTATGCCCTCACTTCAACCCTATCCCCCTTAACCCAATAAAGCCCCTAACTTTTTTGGACACTGAGGGCAATTTAGCATGGCCAATCTACCTCACCTGCATGTCTTTGGTCTGTGGGAGGAAACCGGAGCACCCGGAGGAAACCCACGCAGACACAGGGAGAGCGTGCAGACTCTGCACAGACAGTGACCCAGCAGGGAATCTAACGTGGACCCTGGTGCTGTGAAGCCACAGTGCTAACCACTATGCTACCGTGCTGCCCAGTTCTATCATAGTAAGAAGTCTTACAACACCAGGTTAAAGTCCAACATGTTTGTTTCAAACACTAGCATTCGGAGCACTGCACCTTCCTCAGGTGACCTCATTCACCTAAGGAAGGAGCAGTGCTCTGAAAGCTAGTGTTTGAAACAAACATGTTGGACTTTAACCTGGTGTTGTAAGACTTCTTACTGTGCCCACCCCAGTCCAACGCCGGCATTTCCACATCAGTTCTATCATAGCTGCTTTTGTTTTGCTTTAATGTTTTGCATTTCCTGCAGTACCGCTGCATTCTCCTCCTTTTCCCAGTATGGAAGTGTGGTTTGCAACCTTCTATTCATGAGTAACTCTGCTGGCGATATATCGTATGACAATGGTAACGCTTTGTAATGTGATGTCCTGAGATATGGATCAGGTTGGCTGCCCATTGCTTTCTGTACTGATTGTTTTACAATGTGTACACTTTTATTTTGTTAAGATCTTTGGGATCCATGCCTCTATGAGCATAACCAATTTTTTGTTTAACTCATACCATGGAATTTACCCAATGGGGGGGTTCTTCTATCTTCTTGATAGCTTGTGGTTTCGTACCTGATATGGGCGGTAGGGTAGAAATGAGATTAGAAATTAGGTAGAATCTGAAGTTGTTGAATTCCCGCCCTATATGTCCCAGAAACAACAGGAGGAACAACATCTCATCTTCCGGTTAGGCACGTTACAGCCTTCCGGTCTCAACACAAATTCAACAACTTCAGAAGATTAGCTCTACCCCACCTCAACCCATTTGTTTTCATCTCATTTCATTTCAACTGTCTCTTCCTATTTATTTATTTCTTGTCTTTCTTAATATATATTTAACCGCCCCCCCCACCCCCCCCACAATCTTATCCTCCTTTCCGTACCCTTTCTCCCCTTTACTTTCCCCGTCCCCTCTCCCCACATCTCCATCTGTCAGAGTTACCTTCTGATGTTAGTTTCTCTGTTGTTTGGCCTTTCACACCTTTTGTTCTCTCTGGTGACTGCTCTTTCCCCTTGGTTTCTGTGGCTATTAGCACCCTGTTTCCCTTGGTTTCTGTGGCTATTAGCACCCCGTTTCCCTGGGTTTCTGTGGCTGTGACTCATCTTTCATTCTCACTCCACAGTATAAATATTCTCTGACTGTTAGCTTTGACAAAGAGTCGTTGGACTTGAAAAGTTTGCACTTTTCTCTCCCTACAGATTCTGCCGAGATTTTCCAGCATTTTCTCTTTCATGCCAGGTTATAAAGTCAGCAAGAAAGATAGAGAAAATGGTGGAGGGGGAGGATTAGCCTTCGTGATGAAAGATGAAATCACTTCAATGGTGAGAGAGGATATAATAAGAGATAAACAGGCAGTGGAAGTGTAGCGCTAACAATTATACTCAAAGCCGAGAGACTAGTACAATAGAGGCTTTATTGCTGTGCGATGCTGTCCCTCCATCTGCAACTGTAGACTAAAGGTCTGAGTGACTCACACGCATATTTATACACAAGCTCCCTGTGGGCAGAGCTAGCCGGCAGGGGCTTACCGGAGGAACCTGTATTACAGGTACAGCCATACATCCCCCTACTGCAAGTACGCATAACTACAGTGGTTATATCACCACATTTACCCCCTGTAAAAAAAATGAGTCCGGCGGGGGTGACATGTAACTCTAATACAAAGGATGCTATTTACAAGAGGGTCCAAACAAGGAAAATCAAGAGTCCATCCGGTTAGCAGGTTACAGGTTGAGCCGAATCGGTGGTCGAACGTTCCGCTGTGATCGGCGTAGCTGTGGTGGCGACGTCGGCACAGGCGGTGATGGCAACCATGGTGCAGGTGTTGGTGCTGGCTGCTGGCGGGATGACTCCGAGAGCGAGTCAAAATCTTCCGTGTCCTCCAGGGTGGGCAGGGGGATGAGGGATGGACTTGGTGGGGACGAATAGGGGGGTGCCGAGGTTGGTGCGGGGGGCTAAAGGGACGTGGGCATGGGATCGGCACCTGAGGGAGCCAGGTCTCGGAGCAAAACTGTGTCCTGGCGGCCATCGGGGAACTCCACGTAGGCATGCTGAGGGTTGGCGTGGAAAAGGCGTACTTTGTCCACCAGGGGTTCCGCCTTGTGGTGCCGTACATGCCTATGGAGAAGGACTGGGCCCGGAGTCGTGAGCCACGTCGGGAGCGACACCCCGGATGTGGACTTCCTTGGGAAGGCAAAAACACGTTCATGGGGTGTACTGTTAGTTGCGGTGCACAGTAGCGACCGAATGGAATGGAGCACGTCAGGGAGGACCTGCTGCCAGCGAGCGGCTGGGAGGTTCCTGGACCGTAGGGCCAGCTGGACGGCCCTCCATACCGTCCCGTTCTCCCTCTATACCTGCCCGTTTCCCCGGGGGTTGTAGCTGGTCGTCCTGCTGGAGGCGATACCCCTGCTGAGTAGGAAATGACGCAGCTCATCGCTCATGAACAAGGATCCCCTGTCGCTGTGGATGTAGTCGGGGAAACCGAACAGGGCGAAAATGGAATCCAGGGCCTTGATGATGGTGGCAGACGTCATATCCGGGCATGGGATGGCGAATGGGAACCTAGAAAATTCATCGACCACACTAAGGATGTAGGTGTTGCGGTCGGTGGAGGGAAGGGGCCCTTTGAAGTCCACGCTGAGGCGTTCAAAGGGGCGGGACGCTTTCACCAGGCGCGCGCGGTCTGGCCGGTAGAAGTGCGGCTTGCACTCCGCACAGACCTGGCAGTCTCTGGTGACTGTCCGTACTTCCTCGACGGAGTGGGGCAGATTGCGGGCTTTAATCAGATGGTACAAGCGAGTGACCCCCGGATGGCAAAGGCTCTCGTGCAAGGCACGGAGCTGGTTCACTTGTGCGCTGGCACATGTACCTTGGGAGCTCGTTGAACTTGCCGGGACGATACAAGATCTCGTAGTTAAAGGTGGAGAGCTCGATTCTCCACCGCAAGATTTTGTCATTCTTGATCTTGCCCCGCTGCATGTTGTTGAACATGAAGGCGCCGCACCGCTTCAACGATTGCCTGGGCCTCCTTTTCAACTGAGGAATGCTGAATTTCGGAGGCGTGGAGGGTGCGTGAAAAGAATGCCACGGGTCTGCCGGCCTGATTCAGCATGGCGGCAAGAGCGACATCTGAAGCATCGCTTTCTACTTGGAAAGGCAGTGTCTCGTCTACTGCGTGCATCCCCGCCTTGGCTATGTCAGATCGAATGCAGGCGAAGGCCTGTTGTGCCTCGGCCGTGAGGGGAAAATGTGTGGACTGGATAAGTGGCCGGGCCTTGTCTGCGTATTGTGGGACCCACTGGGCGTAATAAGAAAAGAACCCAAGGCAGCGTTTGAGGGCCTTGGGGCAGTGGGGGATTGGAAGCTCCATGAGGGGGTGCATGCGGTCGGGATCGGGCCCCAGTAGTCCGTTTTGGACTACGTAGCCGAGGATGGCTAAGCGGTCTGTGCGGAACACGCACTTCTCCTTGTTGTACGTGAGATTAAGGAGAGATGCTGTGTGGAGGAATTTATAAAGGTTGGCGTCATGGTCCTGCTGGTCATGGCCGCAGATGGTGACATTGTCGAGGTACGGGTAGGTGGCCTGCAGTCCGTACTGGTCAACCATTCGGTCCTTTTCTCGCTGAAATACCGAGACTCCATTCGTGACGCCGAAGGGAACCCTATGAAATTGGTACAGACGACCGTCTGCCTCGAAGGCAGTGTAGGGACGGTCCGATTTACGGATGGAGAGCTGGTGGTAGGCGGATTTCAGGTCAATAGTAGAGAAGACCCGGTACTGTGCAATCTGATTTACCATATCAGAAATGCGAGGGAGGGGGTACGCGTCGAGCTGCGTGTACCGGTTGATGGTCTGGCTGTAGTCCATGACCATCCTGTGTTTCTCCCCAGTCTTAACCACTACCACCTGGGCTCTCCAAGGGCTGTTGCTGGCCTCGATGATACCCTCCCGAAGCAGCCGCTGGACTTCGGACCTGATGAAGGCCTTGTCCTGGGTGCTGTACCGTCTGCTCCTGGTGGCGACGGGCTTGCAATCTGTGGTCAGATTGGCAAAGAGTGAGGGAGGCTCGACGTTGAGGGTTGCGAGGCCGCAAACGGTGAGGGGAGGTAGGGGTCGGCCGAATTTGAGGGTGAGGCTCTGGAGATTGCACTGGAAATCCAGGCTTAGTCAGAGTGACGCGCAGAGGTTGGGGAGAATGTACAGACGGAAACGGTCGAATTCCACGCCCTATACAGTAAGTTTCACCAGGCAGAAACCCCGGATCAGAACAGAGTGGGAACCGGAGGCGAGAGAGATCTGCCGGTTGGCGGGATGGACCGCAAGGGAATAGCGCCTTTCTGTGTCCGGGTGGACGAAGCTCTCGGTGCTCCCGGAGTCGATGAGACAGGAGGTCACATGGCCGTTGACCAGCACCGATGTGGAAGAGGGTGCCAGGTTGCGAGAACGGGACTGGTCGAGCGTAATGGAGGCGAGCAGCGGTCGATCGGCGGTCGAGTCAGATGAGTCCGACGAGGAGCGGTAGCGACCCGTGTCCCATCGCCCCGTCCCGGGGAGAGGACAAAATGGCGGCATCTGGAGACAAGATGGCGGCATCTGCAGTACCTGTGGGTAAAATGGCGGCGCCCATGGAGCGCACGTAGTGGGGTCGGAACAAAATGGCGGCGCCCATGGAACGCACATGGCGGTGGTGGATGAAGATGGCGGCGCCCATGGAGCGCACGTGGCGGGGGCAGCGAAAGATAGCGGTGCCCACTGATCGCATATGGGGTCGGGGGAAGCGGACGGCAGGGCCCATTGAGCGAGCGGCTGAGGCGAGGGGACCGGGGGCGCGATAGCGGCGACCGTCCAGGACTGACACACCGCTGCAAAGTGGCCTTTCTTGCCACAAGCTTTGCAGGTCGCGGTGCGGGCTGGGCAGCGTTGGCGAGGGTGCTTCTGCTGACCGCAGAAATAATAGTGGGGACCCCCAGGGGGTGCGGTGCGGCGAGCAGCGCAGGCATAATGCGCGGGGGCGGCTGCTGGGGGGGCCGTTTGCGGGGTCCACGAGGGGTAGGACGGGTGGGCCTGGTGGGCCGTTTGTGGGGTCCACGAGGGGTAGGATGGGTGGGCCGAGTGGCTAGCGGAGTAAGTTCGCGCATTACGTCAGGCGGCTGTCATGGGAACGCCAGGGCCTTTGCGGCCGCGAGGTCGGGGGCGGCCCCTTCCAGCAGTCGTTGCCGGATGGGGTCCGATGCAATGCCTGTAACAAAGGCATCGCACATGAGTAAATCAGAATGTTCCGTGGCTGTGAGGGCCCGGCAGTCGCAATCTCGTACCAGAGGTATAAGGGCCCTCCAGAAGTCCTCAATCGACTCACCCAGCTGCTGGACGCGAGTGGAGAGTTGATGCCTCGCAAACAGGGTGTTCGCCGACTGTGCATTGTTCTCCTTGAGCAGTTCCATAGCTGTGGTGTAGTCAGTCGCATCTCGAATTAGCGGAAAGACACTGGAGCTACGTCTGGAGTACAGGAGTTGCTTTTTCTGAGCCTCCGTCGGGGGAGGGTCTGCTGAAGAGATGTAGGCCTCGAAGGCTGCGATGGAGGGACAGCATCGCACAACAATAAATTGTGGCGCTAACAATTATACTCAAAGCCGAGAGACTAGTACAATAGAGGCTTTATTGTTGTGCGATGCTGTCCCTCCATCTGCAGCTGTAGACTAAAGGTCTGAGTGACTCACATGCATATTTATACACAAGCTCGCTGTGGGCGGAGCTAGCCGGCAGGGGCTTACGGGAGGAACCTGTATTACAGGTACAGGCATACATCCCCCTACTGCAAGTACGCATAACTACAGTGGTTATATCACCACAGGAAGCTTTATGGGTAAATTAAGAAATAGAAAAAGATTTAAGATTGTAGCTGAAGTTTCATGTGGGCACCCTGGCAATTGCTGTGAAGTGGTAGATTGTATAAATGCAATATTGTAGAGGCAGAGTGGTTTTATTAGTGTATTCTAACATTCATCTACATTGGGATAGGCAGATGAGTATGTCAGAAAGGTAGACATTTCCTGAATGTGCCTGTTTTGTTTGTCACCACATTCAAAGGGAAACCTGTTGACAATGGCAGGATCAGAAGATCCCATCGCTGGCCAATGGTGGGTCGGTTCCGTAGTCCAAAAGAAGTGGCGGGTGGTGTGGAAAATCCCACACGTATGTCCCAGAAACAACAAAGGGGAATGCCAGAATAGGTTTAGCAATGAATTGTGATTTGACTATGTTCACAGCCGAATGTCCGAGAACACTTATCCTATCGCAATCACAATATGATCGAGTTCAGTGGCAAGTTTGAAAAGGAGGAATGCAAAAGAGATTCTAGCTTTAGGTGAGGTTGAGACACTGGTAAACTGGGAAAATCTGTTAATGGGTAAAACAGCAGAATGTCAGTGGGAGGTGATCAAAATAATGTGCTGCAATATTAGTGCATGCACCCGAGGGGAAAGTATTCCAAAAGCCAAAAAAACCAGCCATGGAAAACTGAAGAAGTAAGCGACACCTTAAATGAAAAGATGCAGCATAGAAAACTGCAAAACATAGCACAGATACTGGCAAATGGAGACATACAAAAATAGTGATAGGCGACAAAGCAAACCGTAAGATTTCCAAAAAGGGAGTACGGAAAGAAATTTACAAAAATATTAAAATGAACAAAAATGCTTTTCTCTAGTTATTAGGAAGAGGAAAGTGGTCAGGTGCAATGAGGGTCATGTGAAAACTGGTAACTGACAATGGAAATAAAGGTCAGGATTTTGCATCCCACTTTTCCATGGGTGTAAATGCCATTTAGGGATGAAAATATCACAAGGCCAAAACGTTATTTGCGCTAGTGGGATTTCCCGGATTGATTGTCACCGGAGGCCGATGCTGGGTTCCATGTGCTGAGATCAGACATTCATATTGACTGGGTTGAGTGGAGGCATGTCCTCAGTACCAAGGAGATTCTGGCATTCAAATGTGTTCTGTCACTGTGAGGGAACGCCTATCAATGATCTTACAGCCTTGCAGAGGGCAGATGGAGGGGCATCTGTACTGAGCATCCAGCCATTCAGTGGAAGATGGGCACAGGGGTGTCTCAGCGACACTTTATGACAAAATCTTATGAGAGCAGGGAGCCACAGGGAGGCTGCAATAAGTGAGAATTATTTCATTGTCAAAGGTGATTGCTGACTTACATAGATGGTTGCGATCCACACATGCCTAACAACTCGTGCCGACACTGTGCAAGTAGACTTTCTTAACTTTTCAAACCCTGCTGCTACGTTTTGGTGTCTGTCCAGGATTCACAGCTGAGGTGGGGGCAGACTGCCATCTGCCAAGCCCTGTTGTTGTGATAACCTTGGTGGGCATCCTCTGGAACCCAGGCAAAATTCAAAACACAACCTTGATGGAAATTTGGCTGAGGCATGACTGAACCTTCCCCTTTACTGAAACCTCCCTGCCTGGCTGTGTCTTCCACCACTTACCTGAATTCCTCAGCCTCCCATGGTAGAGAAGTCCAATAACTAAATCACCCATTGGTCTGTCCCCCTTCGCCTCTGACATCTTCTCCTTTGTGCATTTCACCACTCCTTGACTTTAAAATCCTCATTCTCAAAGTAACAGGCCAGATTTTCCACGGAGACCCTCACCCTCTGCACTGAGCAATCTCTCATCCTTGGTGACTTAAAATTCTGTCCCAACTTTTATTCCACACTCTTCTCTCCTCTGAACTCACTTCTCTTCGCTCCTTCCATATAAACCCACCTCCCATCTGTCTTGTTATGCTCTTGACGTAGCATAAGCTGCTTCCTTGATGTTCACTCTGACAAAGGAAGGTTCAGATGTGGAGATAACTTCAACACGTTTATTGAACTATTTACAATTCTCCTACTCGGATTCGCCTCTACTGTTAATCGTTCTATAGCTACTCAGACTGACGAACCAGTCTGCTACAATCCACGTGGTGGGTGTGATGTTGAATCAACCCTGTGTCTGTACTCACTGAATGTCTCCACTGGAAAGAGAAAGATCATGTGTGCTATGTCCTTTATATATGGGTTGGTGTAATGCCCCCGTGTGGTAGTGTCACCTCTGTGTGTATTGTGAATGCCCATTGGTCGTGTCCTATCTTACTGACCTATTGGTTGAGTGTCTGTGTGTCATGTCTCTGGTGCTCCCTCTAGTGTCTAGCTAATCTACGTGTACTTACATTAACCCTTTGTGTATCTACAGTGATGCATATCACCACACCATCTGCAAGGACCTGTCGTAATTGTCTATGCACTTCCATTGTGCTATCCTTGCTCACTTCCCTGTCCTTCTCTCCACTTGTCATCCCCTTTTTCTTTTCTACCTCCTCTGCCTTCAGAGGATGCCTCTGTAATAAACTCTCCTGCATGTCCCATACTTTTAACTTTCCAATCAGCCAGTCTTTGGCTCTTCATTCACCATTACTCGTGCCTACATTATGCAATGTATTTGTTCAATTATACCCTTAGCTCCACCTTTGGTGCACTTTTCCCTATTAAAATAATGACTCCCTCTCATGATGGTTATTTCACCCTGTCCTGAATGAAGCTGCACTCCCTTAACTTCAAGTGGTGCAGATGGATGTTTATGGCAGGCACTGGTTTAACCATTCCTCTGGCTGGACATAAAGAATTATTGGGTCCTGTGCTTCTCTTCCAACACTGCTCACTATTCCAGAATCATCCTGGAATGGAAAGAAAGCCCAGTCTTCTCTTCTCAACTACAATGTGTCTTCATAAAACCTTATCCACTGCTCCCTCCGCCTCCACTTCCACCAATACGTTTGAGGAGCGTATGGATTTCTTTGTCACTGAGATTGAGACCTTTCTTTCAGCTCCTTGGTCATTCTATTCCCTTTCCTTGTGTACTCGCATCTTTCCCTAGTTCTTTCCAATCTCCCCCCCATCCCCTTTCTGAGCTCACCTTGTAATTTGAACACCTGACCCTCTTTTCACCGAACTACAGATCTCCCCAACTCCCCTTCCTAGCCAGCACACTCACTGACATTATTAAAGCTTCCTTCTCCCAAGGCACTGAACATCTCCACTGAAACATAGAACCGTGCAGTGCAGGAGGCCATTTGGCCCATTGAGTCTGTGCCGACCATCTGTAAGTGCATCCTATCCAGACCCAATCCCTGCCCTATCCCTGGAACCCCACCTAACCTTTGGATACACGGTGGCACAGTGGTTAGCACTGCTTCTTCACGGCGCCGAAGTCCCAAGTTCGACCCCGGCTCTGAGTCACTTTCTGTGTGGAGTTTGCACATTCTCCGCGTGTTTGCGTGGGTTTTGCCCTCACAACCCAAAGATGTGCAGGGTAGGTGGATTGGCCATGTTAAATTGCCCCTTAATTTGAAAAAATGAATTGGGTAATTTAAATTTCAAAAAAAGAAACAAAAAAAAAACCTTTGGACGCTAAGGAGCAATTTAACGTGGCCAATCCACTTAACCTGCACATGTTTGGATTGAGGGAGAAAACCAGAACACCCAGAGGAAACCTACGCAGTCACAGGGAGAATGTTCAAACTCTACACAGTCTTCCCCTTCAAATTTGCCATCACCAACCCTTCCTCAATTATATATCTATGATCACTCTTCCTTTTAAAACAACTACCCTGTATGCAAAATCCCTTTCCTTTCAAGTGCTTAAATGTGTTATTACCTCTAAAATCTACGCCATATTTCCTGTAGCTCCATGAACCCTTCCAGTAAGAGTCTCACTCTTACTACAGCACTGAATGACCCTCATCAGCTGCAGGAACTCTCAGCTGTGCCTCTGCTACCTCTCAACTTGACTGTAGAAATGCTGACAGGGCAAGTTTCATCTTGCACCCTCAGTAAAAATGAGCTTATCCAGTGTCCTAACTTGCATCCAAAGTTCCATTTCATCCTTCACCCTTGTTTCTCTCATTTGTTCATTTTGCTTCCCTTTATGCATATTAATCATAGATCATATAATTTACAGTGCAGAAGGAGGCCATTCAACCCATCAAGTCTGCACCGGCTCTTAGAAAGAGCACCCTACTTAAGCGCACACCTCCACCCTATCCCCGCAACCCAGTAACCCCAGCTAACCTTTTTTTGGACACTAAGGGCAATTTATCATGGCCAATCCACCTAACCTGCACATCTTTGGACTGTGGGAGGAAATCGGAGCAGCCGGAGGAAACACACGCAGACACAGGGAGAACTTGCAGACTCCGCACAGGCAGTGGCCCAGCGGGGAATCGAACCTGGGACCCTGCAGCTGTGAAGCAATTGTGCTAAACTCCTGAATTGTACCTTGTAGTAGCGAGTTTCACATTCTATTTATGGCCCCTAATTCTCGTGTTCATTGAAAGTAGAAAAATTGGGACAAAGTTTTCCGAGCATTGTCCCTGGTCAATTCCTCACAGCTCGGGAAATAAGTCCACTGCCTCATCGATGTAGAATCTTTGGTTAAAACAAAGCTGAATTGCTGACTGGAATACTTAAATAACCTACCCAACAGCTGAAAGGGGGTCTCCACACCTTTAAACTACTCAAGTGCAAGTCAGAAGAGGGCGGGTGATGTCAGGATCATAACCTGTCTTCGTTTTGAGGAGATTTAACTTGTAGATCTCAGTAAACCCGCTTCCCCTGGTCTGGAAAAACTCCCCAATCTTCTCTACACTTACCCTATCAAAACCTCTCATAATCTTAGTGACGTCCATTAGATCATTGCTCCGTTTTCTCTTTTTTATAGGACAGAACCCCACCTGTTCATTCCTTCCTGGTAGGCGTAACCTCTTTATTCTGGTATCAGTCCAGTAAATCTTTTTGTATCTTCACTGGCTGATTTAGCACAGTGGGCTAAATAACTGGCTTGCAATGCAGAACAATGCCAGCAGTGCAGGTTCAATTCCCGTAGCCGGCCTCCCCTGAACAGGTGCTGGAATTTAAGGACTAGGGGCTTTTCACAGTAACTTCATTGAAGACTACTTGTGACAATAAGCTATTATTATCAGCAGTATTTTTATATTGTTTTTGTGATACAGGGACCAGGACGTTTCATAGTATTGGAAGTGTGGTTTAAACAAGGTACCGACTGAGGTTATTCTCAAATTGCGTCTCACCTGAGGTGTGGCGATCCACAGGTTGAATCACCGCCAGTCAGCTCTCCCCCTCAAAGGGTTCAGCATCCCATGGTCATCGGGGACTATGGCGACTTTACATTTACCTTAGGCAAGGTTCTATACAAGGTTAACATTATCTCCGCTATTGTCAGTTTTAAACTAATCTGGTTTAACAAAAACAAGCAAAAGGGAACAGCACCTCAGAGAAAAGAAAATGAAGTTGCAGATTTTATTAAGAATGAATTGATACAGAAGAGATCAGTTTGTGAAATGCAATATTACCGCCACCCCCCCCCCCCCCCCCCCCCCCCCAGTGATCTTCCACTAAGTGAAGGTCGGACCTCAGACTGTTTATAAGTTATACCTTGTGACTGGCTTCAGAGTAATATTGGGAGGAAGGCCTTTTCCAAGCTGAGGATGATATATGTGGTGGGGAAAAACTATCTGGGAGTCAATTGGGGAAAGGAAACCTGAAAAGAACGAGGTCTTGCTAATCTTGAAATGCAGTCATTTCTGTTTGTTCACCGGTCCCTGGAATATTGCATACAGGGTGGAATAAGGCAAAAAAAAAAGCCCCTAATAAATACTGAGAACTAAATAGTGCAAATTGTCTGGAGGAAAATAGGAAGTGTAGGAGTGAAATTAAAAATAGGGCAGCACGGTAGCACAGTGGTTAGTACTGTTGCTTCACAGTGCCAGAGTCCCAGGTTTGATTCCCGGTTTGAGTCATTTTCTGTGCACGTTCTCCCCATGTCTGCGTGGGTTTCCTCCGGGTGCTCCGGTTTCCTCCCACAAGTCCCAAAAGACGTGCAGGTTAGGTAATTTGGACATTCTGAATTCTCCCGCTGTGTACCCGAACAGGCGCCAGAGTGTGGCGACTAGGGGCTTTTCACAGTTACTTAATTGCAGTATTAATCTAAGCCTACTTGTGACAATAATAAATATCATTATTTATTAGGGGCTTATTAAAAAAAGAAAATGAGGAAAGAAAAGAGAGATCATGAAAAGTGATTGGCAAGTAAACCCAAAGATCCTTATGGACATTTAAAAAACAATAGAATAACTGAGGAGCGAGTAGAGCCTGTTAGAGACCAACAAATAAAGCCTGTGTTCAGAGGTGGACGATGAGCACTTTACGAACATCTTCACAAAAGAGGGTGATGATGCAAACATTGCAGGTAAGAGGGGGGGGGGGGGGGGGGGGGGGGATGAAACGTTGGAGGATTAAAAATACTGAGAGAGGAAATATTGAGGGGCTTAGCATCGTTGAAAGCAGATAAATCACCAGATCTGGATGAAGTGTATCCCAGGTTGTGAAAAGAAGCAAGAATGGAAAAAGTGGAACTCCTGATCATCATTTTCGAGCCCTCTCTGGCTACAGGAGTGGTGCTGGAGGACGGCCAGTATTGTAAAACCCTTCACAAAAGTGAGAAACGAAGGGCAGGGTCCTCCGTTTCAGAGACTATGTGCTGGCGCCAGGACTGAATCACAGGTGTTCTTTGGCCCTGATGTCTGGTCACAGAGCCATTCAGGACTTCCTAATGTGCCACCACCGGAGTCACGTGGAACTAGTGTGATTACAACTGATACTGGCCTCGGATCCGCTGCGATCGGGATTGGCACTGGAGAGCCTGACAAGCTGGAGCTGCACATAAGCACTCCACTCCCCGCACACTCTCATTCCAGCCGAGAAGATACCACCCCGGAGAATGGCCCTGAAATTCACAGATGCAGCACTGGAGACACTGCTGGACGTTGTGGCAGAGAGATGGGACACCCTGTTCCCCGGGGTAGGAAGGTGGCAGCCACCTGCAGATGTCAACCGGGTCTGGGTGCAGGTGGCAGAGGATGCGAGCACCCTGGGCTCCACTGCCAGGAGCGGGCAGCAGTGCAGGAAGAAGCTGTGCAACCTCCTCAGGGAGGCCAGGGTGAGGCACCACCACCACTGTGCCCCTGACACCAACCTCTGTCCCACACTCCCTCACACCTATCACCCTCCATCCCCCCACCACCTCCTCACCAGGCGGACCGGCAGGTTACATTGAGTGAGAATGGGTAACCACCAGGCCAGCCAGGGTGAGTTACCACCAGCACTGTGCCTCTGGCACCAACCCAAATCCCACACACCCAAAGCTCTCCCCTCACCCATAGAGTATTTGAAGCCCACCCACCGGCAGTCCACTCGCACCCAAACCTACACCACATGCCAACAGCCATGCTACGTGCCATGGCCGATGGGTTGGCAGGGATCTGTGGGCTCCTGGGGGGGAGGGGTGTAGGTAGCCTGGGGGCAGGGGGGTGACTCATATGGCCGGTGGCACTCTGTACATTTACGGGACACAGCGAGCAGTCAGTGGGGTGCGCTGCCAGGTGGCTGCCTTGAAACTCCTGCCAATGGCAGTCCATGATAGGACACCCCAACCCCATAACCCATCTCCATGCCAGCCCCTGCCACTCACCCCAGCCCTGACAGATAACCCCGGCTAGTGACACAACTGGCAGCCCACCGTTGCACCATGGAAACTTGGCTTACCTCCTCTCTCTCCCTCATCGGCCTTGGCACCTATTTCCTGATTTCAAATACTACAAGTGAACCGCGTCATTGTCACTTTAACCTGGCGGATGTGGAGCATGATGGGATGCTCGGGGTCGGTCCCGTTAATGATATGCTAACGGCTGTTACTGTACAATTTGCATGTCCACGCCAGCATGCAGTATGGACCACATTCAAGGTGCTATCGAGGCGGCGGAGTATGACATTCCATTGGGCGCGCCTGGTGCCAACCTCAATTTTTGCCATTCTCTGCCCCATTGCGATTCGCGATTGCGACGTCACTGGACGGAGAATCCTGCCCGAAATAACTACTAGCTTTTAGCAATGACCACATTGTTGGGAAGTACTGCAGGGCAATGAAAAACAGGATTTTGAAAGGAACCAATTAATCCAGGATCATCAGCGTGGTTGTGTTAAGAGAAGGTCTTGTCTGCCTAACTTGATTGAATTTTATGAAGAGGTAGCAAGAAGGGTTGATGCGGGTAGAATGTTTGATGGAGTCTACGTGAATGTCATCAAGGTTTTTGACAAGGATTCACAGGCAGATTGGTCAGAAAAGTAAAAGCTCATGGGATCCAAGGATAAGCAGCAAGTTGGATCCACTATTACCCTGTATTTGATAGGGTGACTGAAGTCATCACAAACTCCCAGTGACATTGCAACCACCACTTGGGCAGCATGGTACCACAGTGGTAAGCACTGTAGCTTCACAGCGCCAGGGTCCCAGGTTCGATTCGTGGCTCGGGTCACTGTGTGTGCAGAGTCTGCACATTCCCCCCCTGCCATGTCTGCATGTGGTTGTTGCAGTTTCTTCCCACAAGTCCCAAAAGACGTGCTGTTAGGTAATTTGGACATACTGAATTCTCCCTCTGTGTACACGAACAGGCCCCAGAATGTGGCTATTGGGGATTTTCACAGTAACTTCATTGTAGTGTTAATGTAAACCTACTTGTGACACCAATTAAGATTATTATAATTATTCATAGAAGAAATATGCCACTACTATTCGTAGTTAAAATGTCACTACCTATATTCCAAAAATAATTGACAGAGTTGAACAAAGAGACAGCTTTATAATAACCTCAATTATTTCTCTCATATCAATTGTAGATAACCTTACAATTAGGAGAGATTGGATACAAATATTGGCAGAGGTGCCACTAGAACCCTGGTGCCAGCAGCCTTGGTCTTGATGGTGTTGCGAAGATCAACCAATATAGTTCCTAAATGCTGATCCTCCTCAACACAGTTTTCCACCAACCAGACTAACTGGAAACATCCTGGAGAATTCTCAATCTAAGAACAGGAATTTGAATAATTGCATCATTGTCCAGCATAGCCAATGCTGAAGTTGGTAGCCTTCTGAGGTGCAGAGTTATTACTTAATCCTTTATACTTCCTTTATTGTGTCTTATCGCCTGTTATTCTAGCTTGCAAAGAATAGGGAGCTGGATTTTCTGAGCCTCCGTGCCAAAATTGCGTTCAGTGTGGGGGGCAAAGATGGCCGTTCACGCTGGAATCGTGGCCAGCACTGCTGAAGCGATTCTCCCGTCCCCACCACAGGCCGCCGCCATGCTCATGCGCGGACCCCCGACCGGAAGTGTAGGGCCCCACATCCGCAGCCAGAGCTGCGAGAAGCACTCCTGGGGCCTGCTAGCTCCCTGCAGGTGGGAGAATCACATAGATTCCACATGCTGGTGGTTAAATTCTACTTGTCCTGCCCCTGAAGGGAACCACACACAATTTATTTTCTGTGATTGCTGCTGGTGCCTTCGTGGATCTCAGTTTGAAGAACAAACAAATTGCTGCAATCCCTGGATATGTAGCTATCACATAAATTCCTCCTCCCTGTGATGGTGTACACCATCAGGGAGGAGGTGCACTGGAGGACAACCCGGAGCCTTCCACCAAGGAGACTATGACGGTCTCTAGTTCTTCTGAATCCCCCCCTCCTGGCACCAGTGCATCTCAAGGGCAGCGTGCAGAACAGGGTGGCATGGCGATGCCAGTGACACCAGTAAGTTGGCTGGGGCCCTCTGGCACCAGGCCCTCCAGAGGACTTCGGCCAAGGGTATCAAATGCCACAGGGCATTTTGGTAGGTATATCATAGAGGGGAAATATACAGCAAATGGCAAAACTCTTAGGAATATAGAAAGCCAGAGAGATCTGCGTGTACAGATCCACAGATCTTTGAAAGTGGACAAGGTAGTCAAGAAAGCATACGGAATGCTTGCCTTCATTGGACGGGGCATCGAGTATATAACTTTGCAAGTCATGCTATATTTGTATAGAGCCTTGGTAAGGCTGCACTTGGAATATTGCGCACAATTCTGGTCACCACACTACCAGAAGGATGTGGAGGCTTTGGAGAGGGTGCAGAGGAGATTTACCACGATGCTGCCTGGTCTGGAGGGTGTTAGCTATGCGGTGAGGCAGAATAGACTCAGACTGTTTCCATTAGAACGATGGAGGTTGAGGGGTGACCTGATAGAGGTCTACAAGATTATGAGAGGCATGGATAGAGTGGATGGGCAGGCACTCTTTCCCAGGGTAGAGGTGTAAGTCAATAGGGGACATAGGTTTAAGGTCCGTGGGGCAAAGTTTAGAGGAGATGTGCGAGGCAGGGGAGGTTGTGGAAGCAGATACATTAATGACGTTCAAAAGGCACCTTGACAAATACATAGATAGGATGGATATAGAGGAAGACGGCACAAGGAAGTGCTGAGGATTACGGCCTAGGCTGGAGTCATGACCGGTACAGGCTTGGAGGGCCGAAGGGCCTGTTCCTGTGCTGTATTGTTCTTTGTTCTTCGTTCATTGAAGTACTTGTGGAAGACAGTGAACTGGTGCTGACTGCCAGCACCATGACCCGCCACACAAAATTCACTCGACCGCTCTCCATGTCCTTCACAGGCCCGAGCTCCAACAGTCCCATTGCTGGGTACCACCCCCACCTCCTCCTATTGGACAACGGAAGAATTAAACGTTGGATAATCTGAGCGCCAATCAGATGGAGCAAGGCAAAATGCTGCAGCTGCTGGATGTTGCGGCTGACATTCTCAATCTAAAAGCCGGTCGTGGTTTCGTGTGCTTCTCCCACGATGAGGTGCCACTAGAACCCTGGTGCCAGCAGCCTTGGTCTTGATGGTGTTGCGAAGATCAACCAATATAGTTCCTAAATGCTGATCCTCCTCAACACAGTTTTCCACCAACCAGACTAACTGGAAACATCCTGGAGAATTCTCAATCTAAGAACAGGAATTTGAATAATTGCATCATTGTCCAGCATAGCCAATGCTGAAGTTGGTAGCCTTCTGAGGTGCAGAGTTATTACTTAATCCTTTATACTTCCTTTATTGTGTCTTATCGCCTGATATTCCAGCTTGCAAAGAATAGGGAGCTGGATTTTCTGAGCCTCCGTGCCAAAATCACGTTCAGTGTGGGGGGCAAAGATGGCCGTTCACGCTGGAATCGTGGCCAGCACTGCTGAAGCGATTCTCCCGTCCCCACCACAGGCCGCCGCCATGCTCATGCGCGGACCCCCGACCGGAAGTGTAGGGCCCCACATCCGCAGCCAGAGCTGCGAGAAGCACTCCTGGGGCCTGCTAGCTCCCTGCAGGTGGGAGAATCACATAGATTCCACATGCTGGTGGTTAAATTCTACTTGTCCTGCCCCTGAAGGGAACCACACACAATTTATTTTCTGTGATTGCTGCTGGTGCCTTCGTGGATCTCAGTTTGAAGAACAAACAAATTGCTGCAATCCCTGGATATGTAGCTATCACATAAATTCCTCCTCCCTGTGATGGTGTACACCATCAGGGAGGAGGTGCACTGGAGGACAACCCGGAGCCTTCCACCAAGGAGACTATGACGGTCTCTAGTTCTTCTGAATCCCCCCCTCCTGGCACCAGTGCATCTCAAGGGCAGCGTGCAGAACAGGGTGGCATGGCGATGCCAGTGACACCAGTAAGTTGGCTGGGGCCCTCTGGCACCAGGCCCTCCAGAGGACTTCGGCCAAGGGTATCAAATGCCACAGGGCATTTTGGTAGGTATATCATAGAGGGGAAATATACAGCAAATGGCAAAACTCTTAGGAATATAGAAAGCCAGAGAGATCTGCGTGTACAGATCCACAGATCTTTGAAAGTGGACAAGGTAGTCAAGAAAGCATACGGAATGCTTGCCTTCATTGGACGGGGCATCGAGTATATAACTTTGCAAGTCATGCTATATTTGTATAGAGCCTTGGTAAGGCTGCACTTGGAATATTGCGCACAATTCTGGTCACCACACTACCAGAAGGATGTGGAGGCTTTGGAGAGGGTGCAGAGGAGATTTACCACGATGCTGCCTGGTCTGGAGGGTGTTAGCTATGCGGTGAGGCAGAATAGACTCAGACTGTTTCCATTAGAACGATGGAGGTTGAGGGGTGACCTGATAGAGGTCTACAAGATTATGAGAGGCATGGATAGAGTGGATGGGCAGGCACTCTTTCCCAGGGTAGAGGTGTAAGTCAATAGGGGACATAGGTTTAAGGTCCGTGGGGCAAAGTTTAGAGGAGATGTGCGAGGCAGGGGAGGTTGTGGAAGCAGATACATTAATGACGTTCAAAAGGCACCTTGACAAATACATGGATAGGATGGATATAGAGGAAGACGGCACAAGGAAGTGCTGAGGATTACGGCCTAGGCTGGAGTCATGACCGGTACAGGCTTGGAGGGCCGAAGGGCCTGTTCCTGTGCTGTATTGTTCTTTGTTCTTCGTTCATTGAAGTACTTGTGGAAGACAGTGAACTGGTGCTGACTGCCAGCACCATGACCCGCCACACAAACTTCACTCGACCGCTCTCCATGTCCTTCACAGGCCCGAGCTCCAACAGTCCCATTGCTGGGTACCACCCCCACCTCCTCCTATTGGACAACGGAAGAATTAAACGTTGGATAATCTGAGCGCCAATCAGATGGAGCAAGGCAAAATGCTGCAGCTGCTGGATGTTGCGGCTGACATTCTCAATCTAAAAGCCGGTCGTGGTTTCGTGTGCTTCTCCCACGATGAGGTGCCACTAGAACCCTGGTGCCAGCAGCCTTGGTCTTGATGGTGTTGCGAAGATCAACCAATATAGTTCCTAAATGCTGATCCTCCTCAACACAGTTTTCCACCAACCAGACTAACTGGAAACATCCTGGAGAATTCTCAATCTAAGAACAGGAATTTGAATAATTGCATCATTGTCCAGCATAGCCAATGCTGAAGTTGGTAGCCTTCTGAGGTGCAGAGTTATTACTTAATCCTTTATACTTCCTTTATTGTGTCTTATCGCCTGATATTCCAGCTTGCAAAGAATAGGGAGCTGGATTTTCTGAGCCTCCGTGCCAAAATCACGTTCAGTGTGGGGGGCAAAGATGGCCGTTCACGCTGGAATCGTGGCCAGCACTGCTGAAGCGATTCTCCCGTCCCCACCACAGGCCGCCGCCATGCTCATGCGCGGACCCCCGACCGGAAGTGTAGGTCCCCACATCCGCAGCCAGAGCTGCGAGAAGCACTCCTGGGGCCTGCTAGCTCCCTGCAGGTGGGAGAATCACATAGATTCCACATGCTGGTGGTTAAATTCTACTTGTCCTGCCCCTGAAGGGAACCACACACAATTTATTTTCTGTGATTGCTGCTGGTGCCTTCGTGGATCTCAGTTTGAAGAACAAACAAATTGCTGCAATCCCTGGATATGTAGCTATCACATAAATTCCTCCTCCCTGTGATGGTGTACACCATCAGGGAGGAGGTGCACTGGAGGACAACCCGGAGCCTTCCACCAAGGAGACTATGACGGTCTCTAGTTCTTCTGAATCCCCCCCTCCTGGCACCAGTGCATCTCAAGGGCAGCGTGCAGAACAGGGTGGCATGGCGATGCCAGTGACACCAGTAAGTTGGCTGGGGCCCTCTGGCACCAGGCCCTCCAGAGGACTTCGGCCAAGGGTATCAAATGCCACAGGGCATTTTGGTAGGTATATCATAGAGGGGAAATATACAGCAAATGGCAAAACTCTTAGGAATATAGAAAGCCAGAGAGATCTGCGTGTACAGATCCACAGATCTTTGAAAGTGGACAAGGTAGTCAAGAAAGCATACGGAATGCTTGCCTTCATTGGACGGGGCATCGAGTATATAACTTTGCAAGTCATGCTATATTTGTATAGAGCCTTGGTAAGGCTGCACTTGGAATATTGTGCACAATTCTGGTCACCACACTACCAGAAGGATGTGGAGGCTTTGGAGAGGGTGCAGAGGAGATTTACCACGATGCTGCCTGGTCTGGAGGGTGTTAGCTATGCGGTGAGGCAGAATAGACTCAGACTGTTTCCATTAGAACGATGGAGGTTGAGGGGTGACCTGATAGAGGTCTACAAGATTATGAGAGGCATGGATAGAGTGGATGGGCAGGCACTCTTTCCCAGGGTAGAGGTGTAAGTCAATAGGGGACATAGGTTTAAGGTCTGTGGGGCAAAGTTTAGAGGAGATGTGCGAGGCAGGGGAGGTTGTGGAAGCAGATACATTAATGACGTTCAAAAGGCACCTTGACAAATACATGGATAGGATGGATATAGAGGAGGACGGCACAAGGAAGTGCTGAGGATTACGGCCTAGGGTGGAATCATGACCGGTACAGGCTTGGAGGGCCGAAGGGCCTGTTCCTGTGCTGTATTGTTCTTTGTTCTTCGTTCATTGAAGTACTTGTGGAAGACAGTGAACTGGTGCTGACTGCCAGCACCATGACCCGCCATACAAACATCACTCGACCGCTCTCCATGTCCTTCACAGGCCCGAGCTCCAACAGTCCCATTGCTGGGTACCACCCCCACCTCCTCCTATTGGACAACGGAAGAATTAAACGTTGGATAATCTGAGCGCCAATCAGATGGAGCAAGGCAAAATGCTGCAGCTGCTGGATGTTGCGGCTGACATTCTCAATCTAAAAGCCGGTCGTGGTTTCGTGTGCTTCTCCCACGATCGCTCTGCCAGGACCGATTGCTCCGCAAACGTCCCAACACCCGCCAGCGACCCACCCATGGGTTTGAAAAACCCTGGGTTGGATTCTCTGCTCCTGAGGCTAAGTGCCGACACCAACGGAGGATCTGTGGTACTTCACGATGGGAAAATAGGCACAAAGACTATTTCGTTACCGGTTTCGTTACCGGTGAGGGGCTAGCACTGGTGCCACGTGAAACATCCGTGGAACGCGCGGAATACGGTTGGAGAATCAGTATCCCGTGCTGCACATGCGCAGGGCATTCAAGCTGCAGCCACGCATACGCCTACACTCCCCACACATGCACTAGTCGGCCATGCTGGACAGCATACCTGTCCACCCCATCCCCACAGCTCAGTGTGTGCCGACTGTGCTGGCGCTGGACATTGTCCGCACGCCCCCTCTCTCTCCCCGCAGCCGGCAGCACACAAGACTCCCGAACCGCTGGGACCAAACGTGGCCCCTGCCGTCGGGAACCCGGCCCATTGGAGGCAGAGCAGTGCGGATGGGCTGGCTAACCACAGACCAAAGGGGTTGCTGCTGCGCGCGCTGCACATCCCGATGATGCCAAATTGGAGGGGGGCGGATCATCGCGGCGCCTACCCTGATTCCAGCATCGGGAGCCATTCTCCACCCGATCACCATTCCCGATTTCAGCGTCGGGCTACGGAGAATCCCTTCCCCTGATCTAGGTGGTAGTGGTCATGGGCATGGAAGGTGTCGTCTAAGGAGCCTTGGTGAGTTCCCACTTGTAGATGGTACACACTGCTGCTACTGCGTGTCGGTGGTGGAGGGAGGAAATGTTTGTGGATGATGTGCCAATCAAGTGGAATGCTTTGTCCAGGATGCTGTCGAGCTTCTTGAGTATTATTGGAGCTGAACTCCATCCAGACAAGGGGAGCATATTCCACCACACTCCTGACTTGTGCCTTGTAAATTGTGGGCAGGCTTTTCAAACAAGCAGATTCCAGAAGACTGTTCAGATCAGCTGGATTTCAGTGATGACTCGCTTTGATTGATTTGGCCGGTGGTCAGTGAATGGGCCTAAAAGGCTGTGCTCCACCCGGTAACAGGTGGCGATTGGACCTGATCCCACTGGAATGTTTTCAGAGCCAAGGGGTTCCTTTTTAGTTTTGCCTTTGATTCTGCAGTTTGGATGGAGGGTTCTAATTGTTCTTCTCCCTAAAGATCCAGCTAAACTCCCTCCATGAGGTCATCTGGCCAGTGAAATAGTCCCCCCCTTCGGCCGGCTCGCGCGCCCTGGACAGCCCCGCCACAGTGCCCCCAGCCCTGAATATGTTCCCCACTGTCCGCAGATCAGCCCTCCTCCTCCGACTGTGGGGGCGATGGACTGAGTCCGCAGCCGCCACGCCGAGTTCCCGACGGATGAGACCACACGTGTCCCACGCTGTTGGGAACTCAGCCGGTTGTGGGGCGGAGTATCGGGGGGGGGCGGGCCTCAGGCAATGGCTTGAGGCCGTCGATATGTGGCACAGCGTACTCCTGGAGTATGCTGCTTTGGAGGGGGTGGATCAGGAGCATCGCGAAAGCGGCGCCACCCCCGATTTCGTTGGGAATTTGGATTCTCCGGCCATTTGCCGAACTCGATTTTGGTATCAGTGACTGGAGAATCCAGCCCGAGGTGTCTCAAGAAAGAAATAAGCCTGAGTATGAACCTTTGAGCTGAAGGTCCAATTTAATAAAAAACGAATGTGTCTGTCCAGTAGAAAGCCTGCTGCTTGTGAGTACTGAATGAATAACTCTGTAAGGAAGACCATTATCAACTGTAAACCAGAGGCTTCGATCAACAAGCGTGCTGTGAGGAAAGTGTGCTAAGGAGCTATCATTCGAGCAAAGATTCAACTTTTGACCTTCATCCTTATCATTTTTACCCTTCCCCCTCCTCTGTGTTTGGCTGTCTTGTGTATGGGTAGAGAGTGGGACAGTTAAAGGGGGGTAGTAGGTTAGCTTGCTGTTATTCAGTTGCATTTACTGCATATTTCACCTTTAATCTTGTTATAAATAAATAAATTGTGTTTCAACTTACAAACCTGGGGCTGGATTCTCCGACCCCGACACCCAAATCGTATTCGGCGACGGGGTGTAGAATCCCCGATAACGACGAAATCGGGGGCGCCGCCGCTTTTGCGATGCTCCACCCCCTGAAAGGTGGTGTACTCTCGGAGTATGTCGCACACCGTAGCCAAGGCCTCCAAACATTGGCTGAGGCCCGCCCCGCGATGCTCCGCCACCGACCGGCCGAGTTCCCGACAGCATGAGTCTCGCATAGTCTCACCCGTCGGGAACTCAGCCTGGCAGCTGCGGACTGAGTCCAGCACCTCCACTGTCGGGGGAGGGACGATCCATGGGCAGGGGGGGCATTATTCGGGGTTGGGGACACTGTGATGGGGTGGTCTGGGGCGCGTGAGTCGGCCGAAAGGGGGGGACTATTTTTGTGGGCCGGGCCTGCGAGCAGCATTTGCCATTAATCACGGCATGGCCTCCACCATGCGCATGCGTGGCCATGGACCTGGCAATTATCCTGGCCGTATCGGCAGCTAGAGCTGGGAGCTCTACGCTGCCAACCTGCTCGCATAACGGGGAATCGGTAGCCATTTTATGCCAGTTTTCCTGGTGTAAAACACCACCGTTTTCACGCCGGAATGGGGGCCTAGTCTCCACAACGGAGAATCCAGCTCTAGGTAACTGTAATTATTGGACAGCCAAGGGTCAAAGACTTTGGGACGTTTTAGAAGAATTGTTGGTTAATTCTCTTTTTTTTATAAATGTTTTTTTATTGAGTTTTCATATTTTATATATGACAAATTACAAATTATTAGAGAGAGAGAGAAAAAAAAAAGGAAAACACAAAAATTTTTTACATGAATATTTACAGGTAAGCATCTTCATAACAATAATTGTGGCCGCCCCCTTTAGCCAGCATACATATTTTACATTCCCCAATATGGCCGAGGCACATGTTTATAGGCATTTATTTATAGTTTGGTTTTGGGCCTTGGCTTGCCATCAAACCCCCATACCGAGCCCGTAGTCCCCCCCCCCCTCCCCCCGGCTACCTTCCCCCGATTCCCGCCCATTTTCCCCTGGTTCTTGGCCACCCGACTATTCTTCCTCATGTACGTTGGCTACAAACAGGTCCCGGAACAGTTGCATGAATGGCTCCCACGTTCTGTGGAAGCCGTCGTCCGACCCTCGGATGGCGAATTTGATTTTCTCCATTTGGAGAGATTCCGAGAGGTCGGACAGCCAGTCTGCAGCTCTGGGTGGTGCTGCTGACCGCCAGCCAAACAGGATTCTACGGCGGGCAATCAGGGAGGCAAAGGCAAGGGCGTCCGCCCTCCTCCCCAGGAATAGATCTGGCTGGTCTGAAACCCCGAAGACCGCCACTATCGGGCATGGCTCCACCCTCACCCCCACCACTTTGGACATAGCCTCGAAGAAGGCTGTCCAGTACTCCACAAGTCTGGGGCAAGACCAGAACATGTGGGCGTGGTTGGCCGGGCCTCTCTGGCACCGCTCACATTTGTCCTCCACCTCCGGGAAGAACCTACTCATACGGTTTCTCGTTAAGTGGGCTCTATGTACCACTTTTAGTTGCGTCAGGCTGAGCCTTGCGCACGTGGAGGTGGAGTTGACCCTATGCAGTGCTTCGCTCCAGAGTCCCCACCCTATCTCCATCCCCAGGTCGTCCTCCCATTTCCTTCTTGTTGCGTCCAGTACGGTGTCGTCCCTATCTACCAGTCGGTCATACATGTCACTACAGTTCCCTTTCTCTAGGATACTTGCGTCCAGTAGGTCTTCCAGTAGTGTCTGTCGTGGCGGTTGTGGGTACGTCCTTGTCTCCTTTCGTAGGAAGTTTTTGAGCTGCAGGTACCGTAGCTCGTTCCCCCCAGCTAGCTGAAATTTCTCTGTCAGTTCGTCCAGTGTTGCGATCCTGTCGTCCGTGTATAGGTCCCTGACTGTCAGTGTCCCCCCGTCCTGCCTCCACCTTTTGAAGGTGGCGTCGGTCAGTGCTGGTTTGAACCTATGGTTGTTGCAGATGGGAGCCTTGTCCGACATTTTGTACAGGCCAAATTGCTGCCGCAGTTGGTTCCAGGATTGGAGGGTGGCTGTCACCACTGGGCTGGTGGAGTGTTTTTTGGGTGGGGATGGGAGTGCTGCCGTGGCGAGGGCCCGGAGGGAGGTTCCCATGCAGGAGGCCTCCTCCGCACGCACCCACTCGGCTTCTGGCTCCTGGATCCATCCCCTTACTCGCTCGGCTGTTGCCGCCCAGTGGTAGAATTGTAGATTCGGGAGGGCTAGCCCCCCCCTGGATTTTGTTTTTTGTGTGACCTTCTTTGGGATCCTAGCATTTTTACCCCCCCATACGAACGCCATGATATGTTTGTCCAGCGCTTTGAAAAAGGCCTTGGGGATGTAGATCGGAATGGATCTAAACAGGAAAAGGAACCTGGGCAGTACGTTCATTTTGATCGTCTGGACTCTCCCCGCGAGGGAGAGCGGGAGTGTGTTCCATCTTTGCAGGTCCTTTTTAACTTCCTCCGTCAGGCTGGTGAGGTTCCATTTGTGGACCCCTTTCCAGTCATGGGCTATTTGGATCCCCAGGTAGCGGAATTTATTTCGGGCTTGTTTGAACGGCAGGCCCTTTAGCGCTGCCCCCCCCCCCCCCCCCCCCCCCCCCCTTTGCGGGTGTACTGGGAAGATCTCACTTTTGCTCATGTTGAGTTTGTAGCCCGAGAAGGCTCCAAACTCTTTCAGGAGCACTATGATTCCGTCCATGCTGCTTTGTGGGTCCGAGATATAGAGGAGCAGATCATCCGCATAGAGTGAGACTCTGTGCTCTCTACCTCCCCTTCGGATCCCCCTCCAATTTTTTGCTGCCCTGAGCGCGATTGCTAGCGGTTCGATTGCTAGTGCGAACAGCAGCGGGGACAGTGGGCATCCTTGTCTGGTGCCCCTGTGCAGCTGGAAGTATTGGGAGTTGGTATTGTTGGTCCGTACACTCGCCATGGGAGCGTTGTATAGGAGCTTTACCCAAGCGGTGAACCCTGTTCCAAGCCCGAACCGCGTTGGTTAATTCTCTTGTGTTGTGACTCCTGGGCATGTAGGGCTGGAATTGATCGCACACTTGTGGCATAACAGTGTCAAGGGCAGTCACTCTCACCCCACCTCTTGTGTTCAGCTGTTTTGTCCATGTTTGGATCAAGGTTGCAATGAGGTCAGGAGCTGAGTGATTCTGGCAGGATGCAAACTGAGCATCAGTGAGCAGGTTATTGCTACTTATAGATAATTGCTCTTGAAACTTAAACTGAATGGAATGAAAATTCAAGGTTAAAAACTGAAGATGGGAAAGTAACTGGCTGAAGCAATGTACACTTTTAGGGGCATTCTATTGAAGTGAGAGAAAGTATTAAGTGGGGCACTGCAGGAATTGGTGCTGAGGTCCCGATTATTTTTAATTTATATCAACAAATTGGATTTATAAATGAATGTAAAATGATCAAGATCACAATACCTGACTAGGGAAGGAAATAGAAGATAATAACGTGAGAAATAAGAGCTGGAGTGGGACATGCAGCCCCTCGAGCCTTCTCAATAAGATAATGGCTGATCTTTAATCTCAATTCTACTTATCTGCCTGAGCCCCATGTCTCTTGATTCCATTTGTTTCCAAAATCTGTCTATTCCAGAATTGAACAAAGACAACTGAACTTCACTACCCACTGCGGTAAATAATTCCAAAGTTTCAAGGCCCTCTCAATGAAGAAATTCCTTCTCACCTGTCTTAAATGATTGATCCTTATCCTGAGATTGTCCCCATTTGTGGATGCATTACTCAGGGGAAACTACCTCTTAACATCTACCTACCCTGTCCGGCCCGCTCAAATGAAAAATGAAATGAAAATCGCTTATTGTCACAAGTAGGCTTCAAATGAAGTTACTGTGAAAAGCCCCTAGTCGCCACATTCCGGCGCCTGTTCGGGGACGCTGGTACAGGAGGTATATGTTTCAACGAGATCACCTCTCATTCTTCTAAACTCCAGCGAGTATAAGTGTACTCTTCACAACCTCTCATCCCTTATAATGAACCTACACCGTCCCACCTCCAAAGCAAGGACATCATTTCTCAATAGGGAGACCAATACCGTGTGCAGTGCTCCAGGTGTGATCTCACCAAAGTCCTGTGCAATTGTAGCAAAATTTCCTTACTCTCGTACGCTAACCCTCTTGCAATTAATAATTTGTTTTTCTAAATGCTTGCTGCACCTGCATGCTAACCTTCCACGTTTCATTTATGGATTCAGCCAAATCTCTCTTTACATCAACATCACTACAGAAAAAATATCCTGCTTTTCTACTTCTTAACAGAGTGATTAACCTGATATTTCCCCACATTCTCCTCCACCCCTCACTTCATTGCCCGCTGCCTTAAGTTGTGTGTATCCATTTTCAGCCTCTTTGTGCCCTTCTTACAACTTAGTGTCCCACCTACCTTTGTATCATCTGCAAACTTGAATATATTACTTGTGGTCCCTTCACCTCCTAAGTCAATAATTTAGATTCTAAATAGCTCAGGCCCCAGAACTGATCCTTGCACCACTCCAATAGTCACAGCTTGCCAACTTGAAAATGTCCTTTGTATCCCTCCAAAGTGCACTGTGGAAATAAGTCAGGTAAATGGTGTAAATGGATAGAATAGTGGCGAGAGGATTTAATAGAAATATGAGTGGACGGAACGGCACATTAGAAGGAAAAATGAATTTCATGCATATGATATGAATGGTGTAGAAATAGCTAAGGGTGAAATTGATGGTGATCTAGATTCACACATTATTAATTTAGCAATATAATTCAGTATTTTATTCTCTCTGTCAATTACTGTTTCACAATGACTGAACAGACTCAATGAAAATTTAGAAGCCTGTGGAAAGGAAAATTGGGAAATTGATCCAGTCCTGCCAGGTTTCAGCCTGCCACTGAAAGTTAAAAGCTACATTTGAGGAGGTTAAACAACATTTATACAGCCCTGTTTTAAGTTACATTCTGTGAAGGCCTGAAGGGACAGTAAGATTCAACATGCAGCATCAGAGCTGAATGTAGTTGAAACATGGATTCCTTTATTCTCCTTCTTGACTCCCTCTGCTGGTATGGATATTGTAACATTAAGTGACCAAAATGCACAATGCAATTTTCAATACACTACATCTCTCCCCATTTTAGTAAATGAGAGGTATAAACAATAAACTTAAGCATAACTTGAATATTTAAACTTCACCAGTAAAACTATTAAGTATTCTAACTTTTGTAATAATTTAACAATGCACTCAGTCATATACAAGGAGATAAATAGTTTGGTCACCGACTAAATAGTTTACTTCATTACATAACCATATGTAAGTATGGTAAATGTTTTCTCTCATGGGGAGGATATCATCTGACGTCAGATGCGGTCTCATTTAACTCATGAATGCCATGTTTCGCGTGATGTTTTATGAATTGGGCTTAGCAGTGAGCATTGATCCTTTTGTGTCACTCACAACAAATGGCTGGATGTCCGAGGGGTTGGTTGCTTTCTAACATGACCATAACATTCCAAAGTACTTTATCCTCTGGCGTAGCTTTGAATTTAATGTTTCACCCTGGAATTTACTTTCATTACTTTCGGGCAGCACGGTAGCACAAGTGGCTTCACAGCGCCAGGGTCCCAGGTTTGATTCCCTGCTGGGTCATTGTCTGTGCGGAGTCTGCACGTTCTCCCCGTGCCTGCATGGGTTTCCTCCAGGTGCTCCGGTTTCCTCACACTTTCCAAAGACGTGCAGGTTAGGTGGATTGGCCATGATAAATTGACCTTAGTGTCTGGGTTACGGCGATGGGGTAGAAGTGAGGGGCTTAAGTGGGCTGGTGCAGACTCGATGGGCTGAATGGCCTCCTTCTGCACTGTATGTTCTATGTTCTATTTGATGCTTCGATTCGTGACCGTACTCACGTACATGTTGGTCATTACCTCTGCAGAGTAGCTGAGTGGACCAAGATTTAACATTGTAATAATAATTGCTTATTGTCGCACGTAGACTTCAATGAAGTTACAGCCAAAAGCCCCTAGTCACCACATTCTGGCACCTGTCCGGGGAGGCCAGTACAGGAATTGAACCTGCGCTGCTGGCCTTGTTCTGCATTACAAGCTAGCTGTTTAGCCAACTGTGCTAAACCAGCACCTGGTTGTTTGATATGGCAGCTACTGAATGACCATGTGATCAATTCCAAGGAACCCTTTCCCTGGGGAGTTGTTTGGTTTTGGCAATTCCCTGGTGCCATTCATGTGTTATATCAATAATGCGTTCTCTCAATGATTCCAGAATGACAATACAGCTGCTGTGTAATACAAGACAAAATGTGATTGTAAAATTGAGCTCATTTCAAACATTGTGAAGACCTTGAAATGTGTGAGTGGTTTTGTTTGTAGACACTCTCTCAATCACATCTTTCCAGTTTTCTGATTCCACATCCGTCATACATAGCTGCAACATCTCATCTTACTTTGTTTCACTTTGAAATCAGTTAATTTTTGTGAATTTGGCACCGAATTTAAGCTAATACAGTTAAGATGTTAGTCAGCAACCTTTTCCTCACGGCTAGCAGAACTGACTGTGAGCAGCAGATGACATGAAAGATAGTCTGCTTATCATGATATGCACTCATGCACATAATGAGATACGGACAGGCAGTGACAGACAGCCAATCAACACACAGGAACACAACCAATCACCAGACAGAACACTAGAGGGTGGTTTCCCACTATAAAACACACAAAGCATCAGCACTCTGCCTCTTTCCACTGGTGACAACTGTAGTGACAGTCAGGGTGTATATATCAGTTAGCACCTTCTACACGTGGCTCAGAGCTAGTCTGGTCTAGTTAGTTATAGTTAGCACACTTAAAATAGTAGAGTATCAACCCACAGCAAGCTGTGTGTGTGGTGAATATATAATATAAATTCACACTGTGTATCACTGTGTCCCTATGGGCTCCATCTGTGAGCCGTTGCGTGGCTCTGCCCACAGGGTGAGATGAGGAGCATGTACAGGGCTCCACCCTTGGCTCCGTCCATGGCTCCTCCCACAACCGGAAGTATAAAGTGCTGCGGTCTTGCGAGCCTGCCTTCAGTTCAGCTAGTCGCAGGCAGGCTCAGTTGTAAGTCGATTAAAGCCACAGTTTACTTCTACTCGTGTCCTTGAGTGAATTGATGGTCGCATCAATTTAATCGACTGAACAAACTACCATGGAATCAGCCCTCAAACCTGACTGACTGGAACTTGATCCAAAGGCCGCAGAAGCGAAGGAAATATTTCTGCATTGGCTTCGGTGCTTCAAGGCCTACCTGGCTGCGTCAACTACCTCCGCTGTTACTGAAGAACAGAAACTCAGTCTTCGACATGCACGGGTGAGCCATCGCATTTCAACTCAACTTGATAGTGCCGACTCGTACACCGATGCCCTCGCGATACTCGACCGCCTGTACGTGTGGCCCGTAAGTGAAGTTTACGTGCGGCATATTTTTACTACCCGCCGCCAGCGCCCTGCAGAGTCGCTAGAAGACTACCTGCGCAACCTAAAAGCTCTAGCACGGGAATGTAACTTCCAGGCTGTGACAGCCTCCCAGCACATGGAACTCGCCGTCCGAGATGTGTATGTTGCAGGGGTCCGATCCAATTACGTGCGCCAGCGTCTCCTTGAAAAAGGGGCCCAGAACCTGGAGGACACAGTAACGCTAGCGACCTCGTTAGAGGTCGCTTTTCAAAGTTTAAACTCGTTCCCAGCCGACCACGCGCCCCCATCGTGGACCCCCGACCAGAGACTACCCCAGGCCTGCGCCATGCAGCCACCCGCCCACCACGGAGCACCATCGTGCCACTTTTGCGGCCAGTCCCAACACCCATGGCAGCACTGCCCGGCCCGCAACACGACCTGCAGCAGCTGCGGACGGAAAGGACACTTTGTGAAGGTATGCCTGGCTAAAACCAAATCCTCAAACTCGAACGCTATCCAGAACAATCGCCCCTCCAACTCACAGGCCCGCAGACCCCGCAATGTGGCAGCATGTCTGCCGACTCCGCCTCCGCACGACATGTGCGACTCATGGGGGCCGCCATCTTGGGCACCATCTTCCTCGCCGCCCGCCACGTGCGATCAACGGGGGCCGCCATCTTGGCCATCACCTGATATGCAAATGAACGACTACGACCTCCGCGGACAGTCATCACGGGGCCGCTCCAGCACCGCTGATCAAGCCACCGACTACCCGCAACTCAACGCAGTCACTTTAGACCAGTCACGGCCAAAGCACCTCAGAAGCTCCATGATGTCCGTTCAAGTCAATGGATACAAGACACCATGCCTCTTTGACTCCGGGAGCACCGAGAGCTTCGTTCACCCAGAATTGGTAAGGCACTGCTCGCTCCCGATATTTCCAGCACGGCAAACTATCTCCCTCGCCTCGGGGTCGCACTCGGTCCAGATACAAGGGCGCACCGTTGCGACACTAATGATACAGGGCGCCAACTACTCCAACTTCCAATTGTACATCCTCCCAGACCTCTGCACCCCTCTCCTACTCGGACTCGATTTCCAGTGTAACCTCAGGAGCCTAACACTCAGCTTTGGCGGACCTCTCACTATATGCAGTTTAGCAACTCTAAAAATCGACCCCCCTCCACTCTTCACTAACCTCACCGCTAACTGCAAACCCGTGGCCACTCGCAGCAGGAGGTATAGCCTGCAGGACAGGGTATTTATTAGAGCCGAAGTCCAGCAGCTGTTACGTGAGGGAGTCATAGAGGCCAGTAATAGCCCTTGGAGAGCTCAGGTGATGGTCGTCAAGACCGGGGAAAAGTTCCGGATGGGGGTTGATTACAGCCAGACCATTAACCGGTTCACGCACCTCGATGCGTACCCCCTCCCCCCGGATTGCAGACATGGTCAATCAGATTGGCCAGTCTGCATAGTCTCAGGGATCCGTGTTGGGCCCACAATTGTTCACAATTTACATTGATGATTTGGAGTTGGGGACCAAGGGCAATGTGTCCAAGTTTGCAGATGACACTAAGATGAGTGGTAAAGCGAAAAGTGCAGAGGATACTGGAAGTCTGCAGAGGGATTTGGATAGGTTAAGTGAATGGGCTCGGGTCTGGCAGATGGAATACAATGTTGACAAATGTGAGGTTATCCATTTTGGTAGGAATAACAGCAAACGGGATTATTATTTAAACGATAAAATATTAAAGCATGCCGCTGTTCAGAGAGACTTGGGTGTGCTAGTGCATGAGTCACAGAAGGTTGGTTTACAAGTGCAACAAGTGATTAAGAAGGCAAATGGAATTTTGTCCTTCATTGCTAGAGGGATGGAGTTTAAGACTAGGGAGGTTATGTTGCAATTGTATAAGGTGTTAGTGCGGCCACACCTGGAGTATTGTGTTCAGTTTTGGTCTCCTTACTTGAGAAAGGACGTACTGGCGCTGGAGGGTGTGCAGAGGAGATTCACTAGGTTAATCCCAGAGCTGAAGGGGTTGGATTATGAGGAGAGGTTGAGTAGACTGGGACTGTACTCGTTGGAATTTAGAAGGATGAGGGGGGATCTTATAGAAACATTTAAAATTATGAAGGGAATAGATAGGATAGATGCGGGCAGGTTGTTTCCACTGGCGGGTGACAGCAGAACTAGGGGGCATAGCCTCAAAATAAGGGGAAGTAGATTTAGAACTGAGTTTAGGAGGAACTTCTTCACCCAAAGGGTTGTGAATCTATGGAATTCCTTGCCCAGTGAAGCAGTTGAGGCTCCTTCATTACATGTTTTTAAGGTAAAGATAGATAGTTTTTTGAAGAATAAAGGGATTAAGGGTTATGGTGTTCGGGCCGGAAAGTGGAGCTGAGTCCACAAAAGATCAGCCATGATCTAATTGAATGGCGGAGCAGGCTCGAGGGGCCAGATGGCCTACTCCTGCTCCTAGTTCTTATGTTCTTATGTTCTTATTATACCACCATCTCCCAATCCGCCTGGAGGACCGCCACTACACGGCGTTCGAGGCAGACGGCCGCCTCTTCCATTTCTTCCGGGTTCCCTTGGCGGCACGAATGGGGTTTCTGTGTTCCAACGAGCAATGGACCGAATGGTGGACCAGTACGGGCTGCGGGCCACGTTTCCGTACTTGGACAACGTCACCATCTGCGGCCACGACTAGCAGGACCACGATGCCAACCTCCACCGGTTTCTCCAAACTGCCCAAAAATTCAATCTCACAGAAAATAAGGAGAAATGCGTTTTCCGCACTACCAGACTAGCCATCCTCGGCTACGTCGTGGAAAGCGGGGTCCCAGGGCCCAACCCTGACTCTTACAACTCCCTCTCCCTCACTGTCCCAGGGCCCTCAAAAGGTGCCTTGGATTTTTCTCCTACTACGCCCAGTGGGTCCCCCAGTATGCAGACAAAGCCCGCCCACTATTTAAGACTACACTCTTTCCACTGTCAGTCGAGGCCCGCCAGACTTTCAACTGCATCAAGGAGGACATCGCCAAAGCCGCCATGCGGGCGGTGGATGAATCCGTTCCCTTTCAAGTAGAGAGTGATGCCTCAGAGGTCGCTCTCGCTGCCACTCTGAACCAGGCAGGCAGGCCAGTCGCCTTCTTCTCCAGAACCCTCTCCGCTTCGGAACTTTGACACTCCTCAGTCGAAAAAGAAGCTCAAGCCATTGTGGAAGCCGTACGGCACTGGAGGCACTACCTCGCAGGTAGGAGGTTTACCCTCATCACCGACCAAAGATCGGTTGCCTTTATGTTCGATAACTTGCAACGGGCAAAATTAAAAATGACAAAATCTTGAGGTGGAGGATCGAACTCTCCACCTATAATTATGATATTGTATACCGTCCGGAGAAGCTCAACAAGCCCCCAGATGCCCTGTCCCACGGCACATGCGCCAGCGCGCAAGACGACCGATTACAGGCTATCCACAATGATCTCTGCCACCCGGCTCGCCCACTACATCAAGGCCCGCAATCTGCCTTTCTACATTGAGGAGGTTGAAGCTGTCACCAGGGACTGCCCGATCTGTGCGGAGTGCAAACCGCACTTCTATAGACCAGACAAGGCCCACCTGGTAAAGGCATCCCGGCCCTTTGAACGCCTGAGTATCGATTTCAAAGGCCTCCTTCTCTCGACCAACCGTAATGTGTACTTCCTTAACGTCATAGATGAATTCTCTCGCTTCCCGTTTGCCATCCCGTGCCCCAATATGACCTTCCATACCATCATCAGAGCTCTGCACAGTGTCTTCACCCTGTTCGGTTTCCCTAACTATGTCCACAGTGACAGGGGTTCGTCCTTCATGAGCGACGAGGTGCGTCAGTACCTGCTCGACAAGGGCATCGCCTCGAGCAGGACTACCAGCTATAACCCCAGGGGAAATGGGCAGGTGGAGAGGGAGAATGCGACGGTCTGGAAGACCGTCCTACTGACCCTATGGTCCAGGAATCTCCCGACCTCCCACTGGCAGGAGGTCCTGCCCGACGCGCTCCATGCAATTAGGTTCCTCCTGTGCACTGCCACTAACCAGACCCCTCACGAGCGATTATTTGTTTTCCCTAGGGGCACTACCATGGGGGCTTCACTCCCATCTTGGTTGAGGACACCGGGCCCGGTTCTCCTCCGGATGCACGTCCGGACACATAAAACGGACCCGCTGGTAGAGAGGGTACTACTACTACACTCAAACCCCCACTACACCTTTATCGAACACCCCGGCGGCCGTCAGGACACCGTTTCCCTCCGGGACCTGGCGCCTGCAGGATCCACCACCACCACCACCGCCGAGGTACCCCTCATACTGCACCCCACCCAACCCCCCACGCCCTGCACCCCCGCGCCTATAGGTTTCCTGCGCCCCCTTTCACCCGTCACCCGGTCAGGAACGAAGCTCGGAACGAACCACCCCCGGAGTCCACCCTCAGATTCACACCGGACATCAGCACACAGCCATCCAAAATGGTTGCAACCCCAGTGCTCCGCCGGTCACAGCAAACGATTCGAGCGCCGGACCGACTCAACTTATAGACCTGTCACCTCCGCCGGACTTGATTTTTTAACAGGGGGTGAATGTGGTGAATGCATAATATAAATTCACACTGTGTATCACTGTGTCCCTGTGGGCTCCATCTGTGAGCCGTTGCGCGGCTCTGCCCACAGGGGGAGATGAGGAGCTTGTTCAGGGCTCCACCCTTGGCTCCGCCCATGGCTCCTCCCACAACCGGAAGTATAAAGTGCTGCGGTCTTGCGAGCCTGCCTTCAGTTCAGCTAGTCGCAGGCAGGCTCAGTTGTAAGTCGATTAAAGCCACTGTTTACTTCTACTCGTGTCCTTGAGTGAATTGATGGTTGCATCAGTGTGCACTGTTACAGAAGTTCAATAAATCGTATTGAACCAACGTCTAAGTTTGATGGCTACTTTCAAGTACAACTGTATCCAGTTGCAGTCCGTATTACTCCAGGGTGAATAACACAACACTGCTGAGTTTAACTTGCCTGCACTGAGGTCAAGTTTCACAAAGTGTCAAGTGTCTTTCTTGTCGTTTAGTTTGGTTTGATGACCAAATATCAACATACATTTCAACCTGGTTCTTGCTCTTGTGTTTCTTGACAACTTGTAAGGGTGAGACCCAATGGGTAGGCTCACCCCCCAACTTTCTCAACAATGTCAGGATCAAGTAAGAGCTGAAGCTCCCTCCCTGTCTGAGTTCTGACATGAAATGATATTTATCATGGTTGATGTGTGACATGGGGCATCATGGAGTCTACCTACAGCAAGCATGTAATAACCTGCAGGTGCTGACATCAATTAAGCACTTAGTATACAATTATTATTGGTTTGCATGGGAACTGTGCATGTGACCGCAATCATGTGTAGATTTGTTGCTGTAGGGAAACTGAAAGGTGTGTCACATTCTCCAGATGTGGGGCAGCACGGTAGCACAGTGGTTAGCACAGATGCTTCATAGCTCCAGGGTCCCAAGTTCGATTCCTGGTTTGGGTCACTGTCTGTGCGGAGTCTGCACGTTCTCCCTGTGACTGCGTGGGTTTCCTCCGGGTGCTCCAGTTTCCGCCCACAGTCCAAAGGTGTGGAGGTTAGGTGGATTGGCCATGCTAACTTGCCCTTAGTGTCCAAAAAGGTGGGTTGGGGTTGCTGGGTGACGGGGATGGCTTGGAGGTGTGGGCTTAGGTGAGGTGCTCCTTCCTAGGGCCGGTGCAGACTCTATGGGCCCAATGGCCTCCTTCTGCACTGTAAATTCTATGATATGACATAGAATTCATTCATCGTGGTGTCTTTGAATGAAACTGGGGCTGGATTCTCCGTTTCTGAGTTTGAGTGCTGACGCCAATGGAGGATCCGTGGAGTTCCACGCCAGAAAAATCGTCGCCAAATCCGCACTGATGCTGCTACCAGTGAGGGGCTAGCACTGGCGCCGTGTGGAATACCTGTGGAGCACACGGAAAGTGGTGTGGGAATCATCGGGTCTGCGATGGACACGCTCAGGGCTGACAAGCTGCAGCTGGGCATGCACTATACATCCCCCACATACACACTGATTGCGGCCGAAAAATACGGCACCGGTTGTGTTGAATGGTGCCCCCATCCACCCAGACCCCACAGTCCACTTCCTGGCCATCGGCCACTCCCCTCCCTCCCCAGCTCTGGCCGACGCCCCCCCAGCCAGCAGCACGACTGCCGGCGAAGTATGGCGGTGCTGGACATTGTCCGCATGCCCTCTCTCAGCAGCCACCACGCCAGGTTCACGAGTGTTGAGAACTCAGCCCATCGGAGGCAGAGCATCGCTAATGAGATGCGAACGCGGTTGCAACTACGCGCAGCTGGCGTCGCGATGACGCCGTTTTCAAGCATTACAAATCACCGTCAAACCAGTACCTGCTGCGATTTCGGCGTCGGGAGCCATTCTCCACCCGATCGCCATTTCCGATTTTGGCAACGGCCAATGGAGAATCCAGCCCCTGGTGCTTCCAAAGTCTGAAGAATTTACAATTGCTTGTCACTGCTGTCAGTGAAAATTTTCCCATTCCCTGCTTTGCTCTCCTGAAGTTTGTTGAATGTTCTGTCTTTTATGATGTTGACAGATGCTCTTGTATTTATTGGAGCATTTACTTCTGAGAAGCCAATGGTGACTGTCACATGGAACTGGTTGCTGTGTCTGAAAAAGAGCCCAAATTTTCACTACACTGATATAATTTTTTATTTGTTCCTTCAAAAGTTAACAAAGAACAAAGAGAATAAAGAACAAAGGAACAGTACAGCACAGGAACAGGTCTTTCGGCCCTCCAAACCTGAGTCAATCATGATGGCCTTACTCAGTCCTTATCCCTCTATTTCCTCCCTATTCATGTACCCATCCAGATGCCTCATAAATGTTGCTAATGTGCCTGCTTCAACCACACTAACTTAAACACTCAAATATCAAGTCTATCCAAATATGCCGAAGAATTTAAAGCATATAGGAGGAGAAAAATCGAAGACCAGCTCCCCTACATCATTGACAATTGAAACTTTGAGCGAGATTCGTGGGCTGGATTCTCCGATTCTGGGGCTATGTTCCATGTGGGCGTGGGAACAGTGAAAAACTGGGGCAAAAGGGCCACCAATTCCCCGTTTTGATGGAGGCTGGCAGGACAGCATCTTAAACAACCTATCTCTAGCTGCCGATACGCCCTGGAGAACTGCCGGGTCCGTGGCTGTGCATGTGCACTGCGGCGATCTGCAGCGGCCACGCGGTTTCATAGTGGAGGCCGCTCGCGGACCCGGCCCGTGAAATAGTCCCCCCCTTTGGTCAGCTCGCGTGCCCTGGTCCACCCCCCACAGTGCCCCAGCCCCGAGTAATGTCCACCCCTGCCCGCGGATTGGCCCTCCCCCGACTGTGGCGGCACTGGACTGAGTCTGCCACGCTGAGTTCCTGACGGGTGAGACCATGAGAGACCCACATCGTCGGGAACACGTTCGGTCAGGGGCGGAACATCAGGTGGCGGGCAATGTCTCAGGCAATGTCCTAAGGCCATCAAGACGTGGCGTGGTGTACTCTCCAAGTACGCCGCTTTGCAGGGGGCGGAGCATCGCGAAAGCGGCACTGCACCCAATTCTGTCGCAAACTTAGATTCTCCGGCCAATTGCCAAACACGATTTCGGCGTTGCCGACCGGAGAATCCAATCTCTGTCACTGAGCCCGACAAATCCCAACGAAGCTTGGCTGAGGAACAGAAAAATGAATTGGAAGAGTCACTGGGTTCAATTTGGTCCTCCCTCGACACCATTCATCTGGCTGTGGATTTTCACACCAACACCCTTACCGACAGCAAGATGGCTCTTTTGGACCACGGCAATAGGATCCGTCCAATATGATGCAGCCATTAAAGACAGCACATCACTCCAGATTAAAGTTGATGATTTGGAAAACTGGGCAAGGCAAAAAAACCTACGCATCGTTGGACTACTAGAGGGGACCGAGTGCCAAATCCCAACAGTTTATGTCCAACTTATTTAAGAAGCTGTTTAGCACTGGGCTAAATCGCTGGCTTTTAAAGCAGATCAAGCAGGCCAGCAGCACGGTTCAATTCCCGTAACAGCCTCCCCAAACAGGTGCCGGAATGTGGCGACTAGGGGCTTTTTACAGTAACTTCATTTGAAGCCTACTTGTGATAATAAGCGATTTTCATTTTCATTTAAGCCACCAGCTCACCGCCCCTGGGCTGCATGTGTGGACTGTCTAACACTGTGCATTTTCCGTTCCCCCTGCAGCCCGCTCCCACCAGGATAAGGCTGCCTATAACTGGCAGGAGTGGGAGAAGACTGGAGGAGGACCGCCGGAATTGCGGCCCCTCGCCGCGGTAGAGCAGCGGGCCCTGGACATGGTCGTGGGCCTGAGGATAGGGCCGTCTCCGGAATGGAGGTTGGCTTCAGGTGAGGAAGTGAGACCCCGCTTAGTCACAGTTCCCCGTGACATATGTATCACCCCCACACCACCCTCACCCCCGCACCACCCTCAATCCCAGACCACTCCCACACCACCCCCGCATCACCCTCACTCCCACACCACCCCCGCACCACCCTCAATCCCAGACCACTCCCACACCACCCCCGCATCACCCTCACTCCCACACCACCCCCGCACCACCCTCAATCCCAGACCACTCCCACACCACCCCCGCACCACCCTCACTCCCACACCACCCCCGCACCACCCTCAATCCCAGACCACTCCCACACCACCCCCGCATCACCCTCACTCCCACACCACCCCCGCACCACCCTCAATCCCAGACCACTCCCAGACCACCCCCGCATCACCCTCACTCCCACACCACCCCCGCACCACCCTCAATCCCAGACCACTCCCAGACCACCCCCGCATCACCCTCACTCCCACAGCACCCCCGCACCACCCTCAATCCCAGACCACTCCCAGACCACCCCCGCACCACCCTCACTCCCACACCACCCCCGCACCACCCTCACCCCAACGCCACCCTCACCCCTACACCACACCCACGCCACCCCCGCACCACCCTCAATCCCACACCACCCCCAGCCCACGCCACCCTCACCCCTACACCACCCTCACCCCTACACCACCCTCACCGCCTAACCACCCCCACCCCCACGCCACCCTCACCCCTACACCACCCTCACCCCCACACCACCCCTGCACCACCCTCACTCCCACACCACCCCCACACCACCCTCACCCCCACACCGCCCTCACCCCCACACCACCCTCACCCCCACACCACCCCCACACCACCCTCACCCCCACACCGCCCTCACCCCCACACCACCCCCGCACCACCCTCACCCCCGCACCACCCTCACTCCCACACCACTCCCACACCACCCTCACCCCCACACCACCCTCACCCCCGCACCACCCTCACTCCCACACCACCCTCACCCCCGCACCACCCTCACCCCCACACCACCCTCACCCCCGCACCACCCTCACCCCCACACCACCCTCACCCCCGCACCACCCTCACCCCCACACCACCCTCACCCCCGCACCACCCTCACCCCCGCACCACCCTCACTCCCATACCACCCTCACTCCCATACCACCCCCGCACCACCCTCACCCCCGCACCACCCTCACTCCCATACCACCCTCACTCCCATACCACCCCCGCACCACCCTCACCCCCGCACCACCCTCACTCCCATACCACCCCCGCACCACCCTCACTCCCATACCACCCCCGCACCACCCTCACCCCCGCACCACCCTCACTCCCATACCACCCCCGCACCACCCTCACCCCCGCACCACCCTCACTCCCATACCACCCCCGCACCACCCTCACTCCCATACCACCCCCGCACCACCCTCACCCCCGCACCACCCTCACTCCCACACCACCCCCGCACCACTCTCACTCCCACACCACCCCCGCACCACCCTCACCCCCGCACCACCCTCACTCCCATACCACCCCCGCACCACCCTCACTCCCATACCACCCCCCGCACCACCCTCACTCCCACACCACCCCAGCACCACCCTCACTCCCACAGCACCCCCGCACCAACTTCACTCCCACACCACCCTCACTTCCATACCACCCTCACCCCCATACCACCCTCACTCCCACACCACCCTCACTCCCACACCACCCTCACTCCCACACCACCCTCACTCCCACACCACCCCACACCACCCCACACCACCCTCACCCCCACACCACCCCCGCACCAACTTCACTCCCGCACCACCCTCACCACCCCCACCCCCACACCACCCTCACCCCCACACCACCCTCACCCCCACACCACCCTTACCTCCACCCACCCCACACCACCCCACACCACCCTCACCCCCACACCACCCCCGCACCACCCTCAATCCCACACCACCCCCACACCACCCCCACACCACCCTCACCCCCACACCACCCCCACACCACCCTCACTCCCACACCACCCTCACTCCCGCACCACCCCGCACCACCCTCACTCCCACACCACCCCCGCACCAACTTCACTCCCGCACTACCCTCACCCCCACACCACCCTCACTCCCATACCACCCTCACTCCCACACCACCCCCGCATCACCCTCACCCCCGCACCAACCTCACTCCCACACCACCCCCGCACCACCCTCACTCCCACACCACCCTCACTCCCACACCACCCTCACCCCCGCACCACCCTCACTCCCACACCACCCTCACTCCCACACCACCCTCACTCCCACACCACCCTCACTCCCACACCACCCTCACTCCCGCACCACCCTCACTCCCGCACCACCCTCACTGCCACACCACACTCACTCTCGCACCACCCTCACTCCCGCACCACCCCCACACCACCCTTACTCCCACACCACCCCACACCCACACCACCTCCACACCACCCTCACCCCCACACCACCCTCACTCCCACACCACCCTCACTCCCACACCACCCTCACTCCCACACCACCCTCACTCCCACACCAGCCTCACTCCCACACCACCCTCACTCCCACTCTACCCCCGCACCACCCTCACTCCCGCACCACCCTCACTCGCACACCAGCCTCACTCCCACACCACCCCACACCCACACCACCTCCACACCACCCTCACCCCCACACCACCCTCACCCCCACACCACCCTCACTCCCACACTACCCTCACTCCCACACTACCCCCGCACCACCCTCACTGCCACACCACTCCCGCACTACCCTCACTGCCATACCACCACCCACCCACCACCCCCGCACCACCCTCACTCCCACACCACCCTCACTCCCACACCATCCCCGCACCGCCCTCACTCCCACACCATCCTCACCCCAGCACCACGCTCAGTCCCACACCACCCCCAATTCTACACCACCCCCACACCCACACCACACTCACTCCCACATCACACTCACTCCCACACCACCCTCACTCCCACACCACCCTCACCCCCACACCACTCTCACTCCCACACCACCCTCATCCCCCCACCACCCTCACCCCCACACCACCCTCATCCCTACACCACCCTCACCCCCACACCACCCTCACCCCCACACCACCCTCACCACCACATCACCCTCACCCCCACACCACCCTCACCCCCACACCACCCTCACCCCCACACCACCCACACCACCCTCACCCCCACACCACCCTCACCCCCACACCACCCCCGCACCAGCCTCACCCCCACACCACCCTCACTCATACACCACCCTCACTCCCACACCACCCTCACCCCCACACCACCCTCACCCCTACACCGCCCTCACTCCCACACCACCCTCACTCCCACACCACCCTCACCACCCTCACCCCCACACCATCCTCACCCCCACACCACCCTCACCCCCACACCACCCTCACCCCCACACCACCCACACCACCCTCACCCCCACACCACCCTCACCCCCACACCACCCCCGCACCAGCCTCACCCCCACACCACCCCCGCACCAGCCTCACCCCCACACCACGCTCACTCCCACACCACCCTCACACCCGCACCACCCTCACCCTCCACACCAGTCAGCCCTACTCTCCTCTCCCAAACACACCATCCTCCCCAACACACCCCCACTAACCCCCGGCCCAAGGTCTAATCATACGTCTTGCCTTGTATCTTGCAGGATCTGCTATGATGGGGCAGATTCCTCTAGTGTGCCCCCGGCCCTCCCAGCCACAGCCACAACCAGAAACCCAGGTGCCGACCACCAAGGATGACACCGACACGGGCACGAGTCAGCGAACCACGACCCAGGACACCCCGGAGCTCGAGTCTGAGGATGACACAGGTTTCCTGTCACAGCGGTCTCCAACACCCGCCACCATCCCAGAGACACTCACCTCGGTAGGATACTGCAGTGAAGAAGCTCTTGAAATACTATCTGGTGCGCACCATGTAGCAGATCCGGTGCAGCAAGTGCCAGGAGGAACTCCGGGGGAGGCGGATGGTTGGAGGGTTGGCCGACCTCAAGCACGAGAAGAGCCTTTCAGATGGGTTTTGGGCCTCTGGAATGGAGAGTCCCATCAATCGTGGAGATGCAATCACAGGGCCAGGGACTGCATGAGGGATTGTCAGCGAGCATCCAGCATCTGCAGGCACAGCTGGAGGAGTCCAACCGCGTGCAGGAGCAGGAGGTCATGTCAGCCACGCATGCCACCCAGGCCAATACCGCACGGGTGGCGTCCATGGTGAAGGCATTGGGGTGAGGGTTTTGGCCATGGATCAGCATATCCAAGGCCTTTGGAAATCTGTGAAGGCGGTGGCCGAGGACAGGGCTGCCCTCTCACAAGCAGGATTCCCCAATAATGGGGCTGTGTCGGGAGGGGGGGGATTCCCCAATAATGGGGCTATATCACCACGCCAGCGAAAAAATGCTGGTGAATCATTCTTAATCACTACAGCGGCCACCCCGTGAGACATGGCAGACTCGGACCGCAGAGCGGCACCAGAAATGCAGGCCTCCCAGCGATCATGCGCGTCCGCGGGTCTGTGATGCCCAATCGCCCCCCCCCCGGTCGTCCATGAGGCCCCCCCCCCCCCGGTGATCGATCCCTCCCGCCCCCACCAGGGCGATCGTGGACTGAGTCCGCAACCGCCACCGGCCGTTGCCTACAGGGGAACTCGGCCAGTTTTCCTTGGAGAATCCTGGGGTCCTCTGTCAATGGCCCCCTACCCGCGCCGCGTAGTTTGTGCCCGCGCGATTCACAAGAGATTCTCCGGGGATAACGGGAGTGGCGTCAGAACGGATTTCGGCGTAAACTCCCATTCTCCACCCCCGCGCTGATCGCGATTTCGGCACAGTGGCTCGGAGAATCCAGCCCAGGATCGCTAAAGATCAACCTGTTGAATGTGGGTTTGTGGACCAGTTTTTCATCTTGGACTGTATTCTGGCATTGGGGAGTGATAGCACCGGACATTTAACACTTATATTCCAGGGAAATTTAAGGCTGCGTACCCCCATTCATGTGAGATCATTTTGGACTGATTCTGACAGTTATGGACAGATTATTAGGCTACACTGGATTAAGCCGAAGGTTTAGGCATTGCCTAGTCTATTTACTGAGCTAACCAGGGAATGTCAAGTTTTTATTGTTGTTTAGCATTATTTTGTGCTTTAACGCCTGTCTTGGTCATGTACTGTGTTCAAAACTGAAGGCATGTTCGACTGTTCAATTGTATGAGAGCTCTTACTATGTAACTACAACTAGCAACTTTTCAATGGCATGTTTTGTAACATTGTTCATATGTCAGGGGCACACCTCATTAATGAGGTTGTTTAATCAGCGGATGCTATGTAAGATTGAATACCTGCCTTTTGTCTTGTTCTTAATGACAAGTTTAGGATTTAATTTACAGTTTTATTCAACTGAAGGTTTATCATCACACCGCTCGGTTTTTGCTGTAGCAGCTTGGGTGTGTGGTGATTGTTCCGGGACAGAGGGAGGTGGGAGGGTTTTTTTATGTTGACAGTAACTAAGGATCTTTTGGAAATTGGCCACAGTAATTTTTTAATAGATCCTCTCAGCCTTGTTTTCCTTTCCTCGCATTTTACTGATCCATTTGTAAAGTATTTTTATACAATGACTAACTCAGGCAGTCAGGGTGCTACTGGGCTCTCGATCAGAATAGTTAGACACAGTGTTAGGGGTTTGATTGGCCTGGTTAAACATTCCAAAGTATTTTCACATTTCAGAGCCTAACAGTGATACTGCATTCCTTCAGAAGACACACCTTTGTATTAATGATTACACCAGATTACGTAAAACATGGGCTGGCCAAGTGTTTCATTTTAACTTTGACAGCAGAGCTAGGGGGAAACGGCAGTTTTCATTAACAAAAGAATACAGTTCTCCCACTTGAATGTAATCTCAGATACTGGAGGCTGTTATACGTTAGTCAATGGTACACTGTTTCAACCCCTGGAGGGCTGGTGAACGTCTATTCCCCTGAAGGGGACAACACTAAATTTATTACATCGCTTCTATCCTCCCTTCCCAATCTACACACCCACCATCTTATCTTCAGAGGGGGTCCAAGGCTTGATCGCTCGGTCCAAAGACATTCACCCCCTTCTGGCGTGTCCAGGGCTCTCTCCACATTTATGACTAAAATGGGTTCTGCTCGGGCAGCACGGTGGCCTAGTGGTTAGCACAACCGCCACACGGCGCTGAGGTCCCAGGTTCGATCCCGGCTCTGGGTCACTGTCCGTGTGGAGTTTGCACGTTCCCCCCGTGTCTGCGTGGGTTTCGCCCCCAAAACCCAAAAATGTGCAGAGTAGGCGGATTGGCCACGCTAAATTGCCCCTTAATTGGAAAAAATAATTGGCTAATCTAAATTTAAAAAAAAAAAAAAAAAAATGGGTTCTGCTGACTGTTATATTCCTTGCCTTTTCCTCTAAGATAGCCAGATATGTAAAGTTGACAAAGAATATACAAATAAGGGGAGGGATTCTCCCCTACACGGCAGGGCGGGGGGTCCCGGCGTAGCGGAGTGGCGCCAACCACTCAAGCGTCGGGCCTCCCCAAAGGTGCGGAGTTCTCCTCACCTTTAGGGGCCAAGCCCCTTGAGGGGCTAGGCCCGCGCCCGAGTGGTTGGCGCCACTCCGACTGGCACCAAAACCGGCACCAACGGCCTTTGACACCTGCCGCCTGGCGTCGGGGCTGGCCGAAAGGCCTTCGCCGGTTCGCGCATGCGCCGGTGCGTCAGCTGCCGCTGACGTCACCACCAGCGCATGCACGGTAGGGGGGTTCTCTTCTGCCTCCGCCATGGTGGAGGCCGTGGCGGCGGCGGAAGAAAAAGAGTGCCCCATGGCACTGGCCCGCCCACCGATTGGTGGGCCCCAATCGTGGGCCTGGCCACCGTGGGGAAACCCCCCGTGGTCCGATCGCGCCGCACCACCCCCAGGACCCCGGGGGCCCGCTCGCGCCGCCAATCCCACCGCCACCAGAGGTGGTTGTAACCACGGCTGCGGGAGAGGCCTCTCAGTGGCGGGGCTTTGGCCCATCGCGGGCAGGAGAATCGCCGCAGGGAGCTCGCCGATCGGCACAGCGCGATTCCCGCCCCCGCCAATTCCCGGGCGATTTCGCCCAAGAAGTTTGAATCAAAAATCATTTATTTTACACTAAACTAAATGAAGTTTGCACACTCTACTGTGTTACAGATAATAAACTAATGATACTAAATCTGTAGTACAGTATTCAATATTCTACCTAACTATTAAACTACACTATGACTTGACCTTGTGCTATATTTCTACATTCAATTCTCACTCTGCTCCAATCACGTTCTCTTCAGCTTCTCCCAGAATTCCTAGAGATGCTGTCTTTTACACAGTGAATTAGGGACGCCATCTAGTGTTTGATTTACACATAGATTCAGATATTAACCCTTTACCATACTGGCATTATACATATCATTACACTGACCCTTGTCATTTCCTCAACCAGGCCACAAGTGACTTCTACTTGTCTCATGTTCACCATGCTTACTCACACATCAACTACTTTTTTAGATAGAGCCCTTCTTCCCACAGTTAACGCAGTCGAATATCCTGGCTGGATATATCAGACCATGCGCCCAACTCGCTTGACCTGGCTCTTGCATCCAAAGCTAAAGACTTGTCTTCATGGAGGTTGAACACAACCTTTTGACAGCAAATATATTTGTGAATTTATATCCACCTGTATTGATTTTTTTTTTTGAAAACAAATATATCTGAATCCACCATCCCATCAGCACGAAAGGAGACCCTGAAAGCAATTCTCCGAGGAGCATAATTTCTTACAATGCAGAGATTATCAAGCAAAGAAAATTAAAACAATATGAATCGATGGATTAAATTTCAGAAATAGATCATCAATATTCTATTATCTCCACCCCTGAGTTATATTCAGACAGTATAAAGCTTCAGACTTGATTTAACTTACACTCATAAGTATGTTATAACGATCAAGGGGGATGCTTTATGACTAGGACAAGGCTGGCCGCCTTCTGACTCACAAATGTAGAGTCTGCTTATTGGTCTATCTCCCAGTTCTATGACTCCTTCCATAATCTTACTACTGACCCCTCTGACAGCAATTCGACCGTTACTTCTTTTTACTGTAACCTTTAGAAATCAGAACCCCCCCCCCCCCCCCCCCCCCACCTCAGGTCAACAATGGCTGACTTCATAAATAATTTGGACATCCCTTCTGTGGATGCTGACATGAGCAGAGATTTGAACGATCCTTTGTGTCTAGATGAGCTAATAAACTGTATTACGTTAATGCAAAGTGGCAAGGCCTGAGGCCTTGATGGCTTCCCTTTTGACTTTTATAAGAAATTCTGCACTCAACCTGCTCCCTTATTATTAGAAATGTTTAATGACTCATTGTCTCAATGATCTCTGCCCCAAAGACTGACCTTCCATCTTGTTTATACTCAAACAAAAACAGGAAATCTGTGGAATGTGGCTCGTATTGGCCCATCTCTCTTTTAAGCACAGTTAGCTAAGGTGTTAGCATACCGTTTGGGGCCTTGTAGTCCTGCTATAATATCCGATGATCAAACTGGCTTTGTTAAGGAGTGTCAAGTATTTTGAAATGCGCGCCATCTTCTTGACCACCTCAACTGACCCTGAAGTTGTTGTCTCTCTAGATGCAGGGTGGCGTGGGAGTATTGGTTTATGATTTGGGGTAAATTTGGTTTTGATCCAAAAATTATTTCATGGATTCGCATTCTCTAAACCTCCCCTACGGCGAGAGCGCATGTTAACTCTTCACACTCAAAGCATTTCCCCCTATCCAGAGGAACCCTTTGTCTCCACTCATTTTTGCTTTGGCCAGAGTGTGGTGAATCTGTGGAACTCGTTGCCGCAGAAGGCTGTGGAGGCCAAATCACTGAGTGTCTTTAAGACAGAGATAGATAGGTTCATGATTAATAAGGGGATCAGGGGTTATGGGGAGAAGGCAGGAGGCTGGTAATGAGAAAAATATCAGCCATGATTGAATGGCGGAGCAGACGCGATGGGCAGACTGGCCTAATTCTGCTTCGATGTCTTATGCTCTTATGGTCCATTGCCTTATCGTTGTCAACACTGTTAAAGGATATCCACCGAGCTGGTGTGGAACACAGTGTATCCTTGTATGCTGATGATCTCCTATTATATATTACTAACCCTGTTGCTTGTGTTGACAACATAGTGAATATTCTCAGCACCCTTTGGAAAAGTCTCTGACTATAAATTGAATACCAACAAAAGTGAACGTTTCCCGGTCAACTCTATTGCCAAACAAATCCCCCCAGGAGATTTGCCCTCCATATATCTGTTGTTGGTTATCGCTACTTCTTAGGTGTGAACGTAACACACTCCCTTGCATCGCTTTATAAAACAAACTTTACAAACCTGGTCACCAAATTTAGAACGGATTTTCAGCACTCGGATAGTTTGCCTCTTTCCTTATCTGACAGAATTCAATCTATACAACTCAACATCCTGTCCTGATTATTATTTCTTTTTCAATGTCTTCCTATATTATAACCAAAATCACTTTTTGTTATGGTAAACAAGCTGATTTCAACGTTTATCTGAGCAGGCAAGACACCCAGAACCTGTAGATTGACACTTCAGCTGGGGAACCAGGATGGGGGCCAGCACACCTAACTTGGATTGGCTATTCTAAATTGCCCTTAGCTTAAAAAAAAAGGTTAGTTTGGGTTACGGGGATAAAGGGGATAGGGTGGAGGCATGGGGCTTAAATAGGGTGCTCTTTCCAAGAGCTGGTGTCGACCTGATGGGCTGAATGGCATCCTTCTACGCTGTAAATTCTATGAAGACAGCCACATGTGAGACAGCACATATTCTAGCATCCGACCACAGGTGGCGTGACGACAAGAGAACGTTACTGGAAGACAGCCACATGTGAGACAGGGCATATTCTAGCATTCGACCACAGGTGGCGTGGCGACAGGAGAACGTTACTGGAAGACAGCCACATGTGAGACAGGGCATATTCTAGCATCCGACCACAGGTGGCGTGGCGACAGGAGAACGTTACTGGAAGACAGCCACATGTGAGACAGGGCATATTCTAGCATCCGACCACAGGTGGCGTGGCGACAGGAGAACGTTACTGGAAGACAGCCACATGTGAGACAGGGCATATTCTAGCATCCGACCACAGGTGGCGTGGCGACAGGAGAACGTTACTGGAAGACAGCCACATGTGAGACAGAATCTGGACAGCAGGCACAGAGCCTAATCGCATATCGAGTAGCTCCTGAGTCAACATTAATCAATACTAGTTAATCACAGTTGTTTGTATTTAGCTGTCGCATCCAACTGTAATCGTAACAGATATTATAGAAATCTTTTAGTGATTTAGTTGGTTAATACACAGTTTTGTTCATTTACAAAATGTTCTTTGATCACTTCAACTACAAAGACCTCACAATCCGTGCATACAGATAACAGACTTGGGGCATGATGAGGCCGTTAAATCTGGCAAGAGGCCTCAGATTTGCATATTCAAATGAATAATTAGTCTAAGTTGAATATGTTTGCATTGGAGTTATCCAAGGCATGGGATCGAATGGTTTTCCCTCAGAGAACTTTATTGGGTGTTGTATAACACTGGTTTCCACAAACCTGGACCAGATGTAATGGCACTTGGGAGGGCGGGGGAGTATTTTTTTAGGTGATCGGGCCTCTCGGGTAGTCGGGCTCTGGGCAGTGTAGGCAATCCTGATGCCATCAGGGTACTGTGACACTGCCAGCCTGGCACCCTAGCAATGTCAGGGAAGCAGGACACTGCCAGGGTACTAGTCTAGCAGTGCCAAGGTGCCCAGGTGGCATATTTCCCATGTAGGAGATTGGGTCTGGGGGTGCCCTGCCCTTATCAGGTGGGGTGCGGAGCTCGAAGGCCCCCTAATTCGTAAGTTGGGGCATTGGGGGGAACCGGAAGCCACGCTGGCAGGTCCAGAGATTGGGGCGCCATTTAAAAATTGGTGAGCTCGTTAGTGCAGTAATTGAGCCTAAGTGTAGCCGCGGTGCGCCGTTCTTTGCCGAGGCCCAAAATGAAGCAGAGTCTCGTTTATTAGTGGGGTTGCTCTCGGACCTTAGAAATGATAATTTTTGTGCATAGTTTGTGTTTGCGCTATTTTTCAGTTGACTGAGGGGGAGATGTTTTGTTGTATTGTGTTGCACAGTTGCTCCTTATCTCCCTTTGAAAATGAATTAAAATAAATCTAAAAGAAACCTGTTTTTGTGGTACATGTACATGTCATCCTTCTTTTGAATTGGTCTTGGTAGTTGATTTTGCTGAGAAGTGTCAAATGCTTGGTTGACTTTTTCACAGGCTTTGTGCTGTTTGCCAGCCGCAAGACATTTTATTTGGTCTGGTTAAGCACTGCCACAGTGGAAATATCCTTCAGACAAGTTGCAATTTGTGAGAATGCTGTTGTTGCTTTGCAGGTGGTTCCTGGCACCTGAGCAATGAACAAGTTCACAGGGGCTGAATTTTAAATATGGCAATTACAGTTGGCAGTCTCAATTTCAGTGGCTCAGGACTCTGAAAGCGATAGTGATCTTGCTAACGCCAGCAGCCCTGACAGTTTTCTGTCTTTCCCGAATGCTGTGTGGTGTAGTTGACTAGACAGACAACCTTTAATTATTTGCCTTTTGATTTCCCACTCGGCATGTTCAACATCACCAAAGTCTCAGTTGCTTACTAGTTGCCTTATTTGTGTGCAATATTAGTCATTTATCTCGTTTGCTTCTAGCTTAGTGTGTTGGAAGATAATTGATTTGTAGATTGTATTTTTCTTGTGTGTGAAACAGGTTGTTAGCACAGTTTTTGCTGAGTTGTGGTAATTTTTGTCACCTTCTCCTTAAGGTATAAGCCCGAAGAGTAAAATGCCACAGTGGTTGTTGCTCCCTTCTGCATGTTGCAAAAGGCTCTAATATCTTTTCATCACATGGCTGACCAGCAATCTCTTCTGCACTTACTGCCTGCCATTGGTTTATGTTGGACTCAATCTATTTGGCCACTTCTTGGCCAAGAGGTTCTGGAGTGGGACTTGAATCTGGAGCTTCTGACTCGGAGGCAAAGACACTACCCACTGTACCACAAGTTCACCTTGTTAAGAGTTGCAAAGATATCTTCCAATTCTTCAGCTCCAGAATGCCTTTTTCCTTTTGCTATCTGTGCCTTTGAAACCATTGCATCTACCAATGCCAATGTGGGATTAGAGGTGATGGCTGCAACAAGCTGTAGATTGCATGTCGACATCTTTACCATGATTAACAATGGAGCAATAGTGTGTGATCAAGGATCTGGGACCCTGTTCCTTCCAAAGAAAAATGTCTCTGTAATGATCCACGATTAAAGGTGAGACCTTCCGGCTGTTCATGCCACGGGATCTTCTGGTCCCACCGACGGCGCTCCCCGCTACGGCTTTCCCCATGGCTTGGGGTCATTTCAATGGGAAATTGACAGCAGCGGACCCAGAAGATCCCGCCACCAGCCAATGGCTGGCCACCAAGAAACATGTCAAGGGGAGGCCAGAGAATCTCGCCCTAATCTTTGTTTTCCATTTGGAAGGTTATTTTTGCGAGATCAGTGTGTAGTACCCTGCAGGTCTCTCTGTTGCTAATCCAAAAATGTAGTGCATCTTGTATGTCAACCAACAGGCTCCAGATTGTTCCCTAAATACTCAACACAAAATACCGTTTGCAAAAATAGATAACCAGTTTTTAAAAGTTTAATGCAATGTTCAATGTTTTCTAATTCTCATCATCTTCATCACCATTGTGAAGGTCTTGGAAGAAAAAGTAAGATTCAGAATCTGAACTGGACGTGTTACTAACATGGGCCATGGTTTTTCAATCTCAGAACGTGGAGAAGTGAGGAACTTTATGGGAGGCAGAGAGACCAGGGGCACCTTGATTCTCTGTTCTTCTGGCTAGGCTTCCAAGGCATGGCTAGAAAGTGAGGGCAGGGGTGACTCCTCCTTATTGGCCATTACTGATGAGGCCATCCTGTTACCCTCATGTCAAGTCACCACCTCAGACAGAAAGTTTGCAGCCCTTCCTGACTGTCGCAAGCCACTCCCATGCCCAACACCAATAAAAAACATGAAGCACATTCAGGCCTTGACACATAATGGAATTTTTATACATGGTGATCCCGTTAACACAATGTATACATAGAGCAAGTATCAACTGAAAATATATCACCCATGGCAACCTCTCTTGTGTTTACAGTGCCCTCGCCCCTACCGCTTCCCCACACCGCTCTCACTGGCAGTGGCATTGGTGGCATCCTGCTGACTGTGCTGTCCTGCCAGATAACCTTGGCAGACATCTTCTGGCTGGCGGAGCCTTACAGGCGTGACCTGGGACGGAGTGTCCAGCGCCATGGCAGGGCTCCTCAGTCATTGTGGCCTCATCAGATGTGCTGGAAGAGGAGTGGGGAGCTGCTGCCTTTGGCTGGTTGAGAGGAGGCCACAGATGCGACCTCATCCTCCAGCATGACGTTTGCTTGAACCTCCTTGCTCACCATTGATGGACAGACACCTAACAGAGAGACTAAGTGCCTTATCCATCTCTTATTGCTGTGATTACCGCCAGTGTGTGGGCTTGCAGGTTTGAGCATATCCCCAGAAAGCTCTGATTCTGTTCCAGGAGCTGCCTCTCCATGTGAGTCGCCACTGTCACTGTGGAGGAGGCTGTGAACTCGGGGCTCCGGATCACCACAGCACATGGACTCTTCCAAGACAGAGACCATGGCACACAGACTCAGGGATCTCTTTCAGATCTTCCAGCGCATCTACTGAACATCCAGCATCAGTGCCTGATGGATAACTCCAGAGGCTCTTCATCTGCCTTGGACTCAGCAAGGTTTTGGTCTCCAGCACTCCTCCAACTTCCAGTTCCCTGGGCACTCTCTGACTCCACAAGCTCCTCATGTGAGTGTGATGCGCCCTTACCACTGTGCACTACCAACTGAGCCAACATACTATTGCCCACGACATGCAAGTACCTGTGCTGGTACTTGATGTAGAGAGAGGATGTAATGTGGATGCATCAGTTAGTGGCCCCTGTTCGGGATGTCAAGGGGGCCCCGCAGGGTCTGTGGTACATTGTGAGGGTGGCGCACCTGAGGAAGAGAATATATCTGTTGTGTATATTATTACTAAGGTACTGTGCATGCACGACGCTTGCTAATCACAAAGGACAACTGCCTCACTGTGATTGGACAAGCAATGGATATTCTGCGCTTGCATTCTCTTTGGAGATTTCTTTCTTGCACAGTCCCTCAGTCTCTCACCTGTCCACTGGACTCTTTCTGTCCTCTGTGACCCCTGTCGCTCCACGACCTGTGGATCTTGCTGCTCACTCACATTCCATGTCCAGGGTGTCCTTCTCAAACCTAGACAGGATCAGTCTGTTGGGAACTCCACCAATCGTTCGGGCACCCTCCAGGGCCTTATGTCTTCTCTTCTTCTGTATGGACAAAAGTGCATTCATTAGTCCATTCACCACCTGCAACACCATTCTTCATTCCCCAGAGTCCAGGAGAGCCAGCTTGAGGTGTCATTCAGATTGGCACACCTCATCCTTCTACACACACAAGGCAATGGGTCACATCTCCCAGCCTTGACCAGCACAGGGATATGTGCCACTTGGCACTCTTCACCTCACAGCCCTGATGAATAGTCACCCTTCAAGACATTTACAGACAGTTCCAGGCAAAGTCGGTATTCGCCCTTGTGGATTGCAGATCTTTAACCTTTTACAGATTTGATCCCTGTGCAGCGTACAGCATTATGCCCACTCACCTGGTCAGCCATCTTCATCCAGGTCTTTTTTGTCTGGGAGTGGCCTCTGTGATGATACGTATAATCTAAGGAGAGTAGAGGGTTAAAGCGTACAGTTCTGGTCGCCTCATTATAGGAAGGACGTGGAAGCTTTGGAACGGGTGCAGAGGAGATTTACCAGGATGTTGCCTGGTATGGAGGGAAAATCTTATGAGGAAAGGCTGATGGACTTGAGGTTGTTTTCGTTAGAGAGAAGAAGGTTAAGAGGTGACCTAATAGAGGCATACAAAATGATCAGAGGGTTAGATAGGGTGGACAGCGAGAGCCTTCTCCCGCGGATGGAGGTGGCTATCACGAGGGGACATAGCCTTAAATTGAGGGGTAATAGATATAGGACAGAGGTCAGAGGTGGGTTTTTTACGCAGAGTGGTGAGGCCGTGGAATGCCCTAACTGCAACAGTAGTGAACTCGCCAACATTGAGGGCATTTAAAAGTTTATTGGATAATCATATGGATGATAAGGGCATAGTGTAGGTTAGATGGCCTTTAGTTTTTTTCCATGTCGGTGCAACATTGAGGGCCGAAGGGCCTGTACTGCGCTGTATCGTTCTATGTTCTATGATGTTTATGGATATTAACACCAGATGGCATCACTGAGGAGTCTTATAAAAGGCTGTGTCTCTAGGCATGCTGGGAGAAGCTGTTGGAGAAGTTGATGTAGGATAGTGTGAAGTTGAGTTAGAGTGTAGGTTATATATTAACGAGATAATTAATTACTGTATCATAGATTCAATACAATTATTTTGTTAACTTTTACTAAGTAGAGTGTGCAAACCAATTTAAGTAGTGTAAAATAAATCTTTGTGTTCTTTGTCAACACTATGATTTTGGCTATCTTGGAGAACAGTACAAGGAACATAACAACCTCTGCTTGCCATCCCAGGGTATGAGACTATCATGGCAGGCACTCACTGCCTCCACGAGTGTACAGACACTCATCAGAGAATCTTGAGGCAGAGTCTACTGACATTCCTTCCCACTTGTGTGCCCAGGGTGTGCTGGGGCCATAACTGCTGCCAAATATTAGACTGCCTCCTGGACAACTCCCTGAAACACCTCAACAACTCCTGACATAGAGCTGCCTGCGTGGTTTATAAACCCTCACTCCAGATCCCTTTGGAACTGGCGCCTGCTGCACCCCACTGCCTGCCACACTCCTGCCCCTGACGGCAGTGCTGTGCCAATGTCTGGCTGCATTTCACACTGCCTGGGTCTTAATTGGCCAGCTAACGTGAAATTCTGTGTCTGTGGCGATTATGGCTGGAAGCAGATATTGCATCTGCTTCCAAGACTGCCAATCACACCTGCATGATGTGTGCAAAGTTCAAACCACAGATTTCTTTATTATCCTTCCAGACTCCTTCTGCTGGTATATGGGTATGGTAGCCTTAAGTCAATAAAATGCACAATGCCATTTTCAGTACACTACACATGCCATCCATTCATAGTCAGTAGATGCAAAATCTAGCCCTGCAGATGGTCTTGAGGAAAGTGTCAACATCAGCAGATTGCGCTGTTAGCCATGGCTCATTGAGTAGCATTCTTACCTGAGTCAGGAGGCTGTCTGTTTGGGTCCCACTCCATGTGGGCGGGTCTTGCAAAACGACCTTGAGTGAAAGTCTTCCTTTCTATGAAGACTCAAAAATCGGAAGGATGGTTAGCCTTGAAAAAAGGCAATTGAGGAACAGGCGAGGGGTATCATTCAAACTCATGAAATGAAAATTCTAACTGATATCGGGAACTATTTCTTCACACAAATAATCAATATTTGGAATAAACTCTCAAGATAATACTGGTGTTAATACCGAGTTGAATAAGAATAGCTGGAGATGATTCACTAGGCCTACAAGGTAATCTATTTATCTTGTTGTTGTCTACTCTTTGTGTATTGAATAGTTATTTCAATATCATAGGAAAGTCAGAGCCTTCAGTGCCACAGGTTATGTTTCATAGTTTTCAATATCAGCCATTGAAAAATGTCGACAGTATTTCATCTACCACCTAATACCAATTCATGCCAGCCACTGACTATTTCATTTCCTTTTCATTTGTTTGAGTTTGAACTATTTAAAACTAGACAAAGCTTGAAGAGCAATTAAAATAGTCAGATTTATGCTTGTTGCTACAAGTGGTTTCAGATTTTTCCAGAAGGAATTCATTGTGCTCCAGCTCTTCACAGCAGATACTTCAAAGACATTTAAAATAGACTGAGTGTGTGTGTAGTGGGAAACTCTTCAAACAACTAAAGATTGCACTTGACAATGTACTATGCTTATTTCGCTGATTGACACTGACTTCCTGTTAAACAAGTCTGAACAATTTAGTTGTAGCTATTTGATCCTTTAGCAACAGCTATGGGCATGCACTGATTTCAGATACAGTCCAAGAAATCAGTCACAAGAAAGAGAACAGGCTTTAGAAAGTCAAAGTAAAAAAAACTTGTGTCGCACTAACTTTCAAAGTAAAGCTTTTTTGTGAAAAGAAAGTTGATCTCCAATGGTATCGATCTATTCTGGTGTTGCTCATAAAGAATTAAAAAATGCTCGGCACAAATATGCCAGCCTGATGAGAAGGGATATCAGTATGCATAGCAGTCAGCCAAACTGGGAATTGAGGACCAAATGGGAGAAGTCTGGGAAGAAGGGATGAGCTGGACGGTTCAGGTCTGGGTTGGGAGGGAGCAGTGAGCTGGAACCCATGGCTTTACATCCTGTTGCCTTCACAGTGGATCAGGAAAGGCTGCAGCGACGGCTGTGGCACATCCAGGAACTACGCCAACACATTCTGAGCCTAACATCACTGATTGGACCAAAATTAGATTGGAGAAATGACTCAGTTCCTATTATAATGCAGGTTACAGAAAGTAGATATCACCAATTGTCTGGGAATATTAAGCGACAAATTCTTTAATTACTTTTTAAGAATTCCTTTATTGAACTCACTGATATGTTTGGTCCCAAAATAACTTGTGGGAAAATATAGATATATATGTAAAGATTTTTGCCTTTCCCTCTTATCACAATCCACATTCAGATCAGGTTAATTCTAAAATAAAACAGGGCGGGCACGGTGGTGCAGTGGTTAGCACTGGGTCTACAGCGCTGAGGACCTAGATTCGAATCCCGGCCCTGGGTCACTGTCCGTGTGGAGTTTGCACATTCTCCCCGTGTCTGCGTGGGTTACACCCCAACAACCCAAAGATGTGCAGGTTAGGTGGATTGGCCACACTAAATTGCCCCTTAATTGGAAAAAAAATAATTGGGTACTCTAAATTTTAAAAATCCTCTAAAATAAAACTTCTCTATTACTTATAATATTTTCAGGCTGGTTTCCCTGCTATCACTGATGAGAAATCTCGGTCTCCTTTAAAATTAATCTAGCTCTGAAGAAATTAAAAGTGAAAATAGAGAAAAGAGACTTGGGTCAAGACGATGGCACAGTTCGATTCCGGCCTTGGGCGACTGTGTGGAGTTACTTGCCAGAACATGATTGCTGAAATGGTCACTGTAATAGAAAAGCACAAGAACCCAAAGGATAAAATGGTCAATGAAAAAGATACTGAATTGAAATGCTGGAAAGAGAAGAAATTTGAGCACACAACCTAAGTACCAGAAACAGAGCAGCAATAAAAATCCCATATTAAATTGATAATATGACATAGTGTCACAATATGAAACTTCGAGTTAGATCCCCGGAATTATTGTCTCTAAGACCGGACCTCTGTTATACCCAGTAGACAAGAATGGACAGATCATTCATAAACATGTGGATCACTGGAGGAGTAGCGAGATGCTCCAGCAGTCAATGTTTCCATTAAGAAATGTTTTCAAGCCAGTAAGCACCAAAGTACGTGATCAATCTGTTATTGTCATGACTGATGTCTCTGTGGAAGCAAGTAGTAATTAACTGCCTGTGCTAGAAGAAGTACTGTACCTGTTATTGCAATTCCTGCTAATCTCCATAATAGAAGCCATAGAAGCCCTCCAGTGCAGAAGGAGGCCATTTGATCCATCTAATCTCCACCGGCCTTCCAAAACCTCACTCTACCTTGGCCTACTTCCCTGCCCTATCCCCGTAATCCCGTGCATTGATCATGGCCAATCCACTTAACCTGCCCATCTTTGGACTGTGGGAGGAAACTGGAGCACCCGAAGGAAATTCACACAGACACAGGGATAACATGCAAACTCCACACAATACTGTCACCCAAGGCCGGAATCAAACCTGGGTCCCTGGCATTATAAGGCAGCAGTGCTAACCACTGTGCCACCCTGTGGAAGCATCTCAGACTTCAGAATTGTGCCACTCGACAAGAAACCGAAAAACCCCTCAAAGACTCAATTTATTATTGTCCAGCTCACGTATATAATGTTTAGTTAAAATTTAAGACTGAGCAACGTAGTTATTGAAGATTGGATAAAGTTGTTAAAGGGGGATGGATGCAGGGATTTGTATCAATTGTCCCTTTAAGGGCAACACAGCAGAATAACGGTAACCCAGCTTGGGGACCAATTGGGGCACAGAGTGGGAAATTACTCATGGGGGTTTGAGTCCTCCCTTGGGCAAGGGGCATGTAGGGGACTAGATGCAGCTGTGTGGCTGCTGTACTGCTGGACAGTTCTTATTAATCAGTTGGGGAATTAAGGGTTATGGAGAAAAGGCAGGAAAGTTGACTTAGTGAGTGTTAGATCAGCCATGATCTTATTAAATGGTGGAGCTTGAAGGGCTGAATGGCCTACTCCTGTTCCTATTGCTTATGGTTTTATTAACTTAACATGGGAAAAGTTCCCAAGGCACTTTGTCGCTGTGCTTTGGTGTGTCAACAATCTAAGGCAACCCACCACTTTTAGAGTAGAGCAGATCTTTAACAATGTAACTGGCAGCTCAGAATTGAAGATTAAATAGTTTACACCGTCAGTGCAATCAAACGTTATTTGCAGACTGAACATTATTTTTACAGATCCGATAACACAAACTATCTGTGACAGGTGTGGTTCAATCTTGTACTCTGTGTTTTATGGAGCTGATAATCCAGGTGGTTAGCACTGCTGCCTCACAGCGCCAGGGACCCGGGTTCAATTCAGGCCTTAGGTCACTGTCCACGTAGAGTTTGCACTTTCTCCCCGTGTCTGCGTGGGTTTCCTCCAGGTTCTCCAGTTTCATCCCACAGCCCAAAGATGGGCAGGTTAGGTGGATTGGCCATGCTAAATTGCCCCCTAGTGTCCAAAAGGTTAGGTGGGGTTACTGGGTTACGGGATAAGGTGGGGGCCTGATTCCAGGTAGGGTGCTTTTTCATAGCGTCGGTGCAAACTTGATGGGCTGAATGGCCTTCTTCTGCACTGTAGGGATTCTACTCTATGATGCTATTCTATTCTATTCTAGGTGTCAGTCTGGAAGGTGCCACTAAGTCTTTGCATTCCAAATGTCTTAAATGAAAATTAGTTGAACACTTAAAAATTAAAATCTAAAACAGCACTATATGCTGTCAAAAATCGCGTTTTATCACTTGCTCAAAAGCACCTGAAAAATATTCTTAACTGTCAATAACAGCATAAGTTATAATTGAGCCACTGGAATGAGTGTCCACAAGAATAAGAAACCTGGACCCCATAAAAGGCTTGATGAAATCAGCATGCACTATTACTGAGGGACGGGCTGGCCATTCCCAAGGGTGGAATCCCAGCATCTTCATGCCATTGGCTCCCGAGTGACCACTGTGTAAGTCCTTCAGGATCAATTCCTGGTCTGGTGGTGAGATGACCACATCCGCTCCCCACAAGAGGATTCCATCTTCAATACTCCATTCCTGTAGCTTCTGTGCATTGACCTGTAGGACTGCTGAGGGGATCCCCTGTAACCCACCATATCACAACATGTGGCGGGGCTTCGCCAATTTGGAATCCTTTTGCATCCATGCTCATATCTGTATGGCCATCTCCGATCACCATCTGGGGAGACAGTGGCATAGTGTATTGTCACTGGACAAGTAATCCAGAGACCCAGGGCAATACTCTGAGGACATGGGTTCGAATCCCACCAGGGCAGATGGTGGAATTTGAATTTAATAAAAATCTGGAATTAAAAGCCTAATGACGACCATGAAACCATTGTCAATTGTCGTAAAAACCCATCGATGTCCTTTAGGGAAGGAAATTTGCCCTCCTTACCTGGTCTGGCCTACATGTGACTCCAGACCCACAGCAATGTGGATGACTTATAACTGTGCCCCCTCGAGGGCAATTAGGAATGGGCAATAAATGCTGGTCCAACTGTGACGCCCATGGCCTATGAACGAATTTTTAAAAATCCCTGGTGCCACAACTTTGCTTCTGACCAAGCTTGGTGGACCTCACCTGCTTACATGTTCTGCTGTTCCATCGTTCCCTTTTCAGCACTTTTCATAGCCTAGGTAACCTCTAATGTCTTCTTTAAGGTAATCTCTGCCTCTGCTAACAATTTCTTTTGAATGGCCATGTTGTTAACTCCACAGACTAGCTTGTCTCTCAACATGTCATTGAATGCAGTCCTGAACTCCCTATTCGTCAAGGGCAGCACGGTAGCATGGTGGTTAGCATAAATGCTTCACAGCTCTAGGGTCCCAGGTTCAATTCCCGGCTGGGTCACTGTCTGTGCGGAGTCTGCACGTCCTCCCCGTGTGTGCGTGGGTTTCCTCCGGGTGCTCCGGTTTCCTCCCACAGTCCAAAGATGTGCGGGTTAGATGGATTGGCCATGCTAAATTGCCCGTAGTGTCCTAAAAAAAAAGTAAGGTTGGGGGGGGGGGGGTTATTGGGTTACGGGTATAGGGTGATACGTGGGTTTGAGTGGGGTGATCATTGCTCGGCACAACATCGAGGGCCGAAGGGCCTGTTCTGTGCTGTACTGTTCTATGTTCTATGTTCTATGTTTTGTTTCAGATGCGCCACGAATACCGCTATCATCTCCCCCCGGGCTCTTGTTGACAAATTAAATTTGTATCGCTGCATTATCACTCAGGGCTTCGGGTGATAATGTCCCTTGACTAATTTCACAAGCTCCTCCACATGCCTGCCAGGAGCATCGAGAGAAGTCACATTCCTCATCAGGCTATAAACTGTTAATAGGATTACCCGCTGCTTCTCTTCGCCCAATTTCATTGGCCTTAAAGAAATGGCGCAGGCGTTCGACATGTAGCACCCACTGCTCCGTGTTAGGATTAAATGGCTCAGGTTTCCCAAGAAAGCCCATTTTGACATTCACAGACTGCTGAATGAGTTTGGTGCAAAGGAAATGCTTCCACACGAGGTCTGCTTTCCCGGTTTCTGTCGCAGTAAGAAGGCAATCTGATTGATCCTCATCACCAAATGTAGTATCTTGAAAGAATGGCAACCACCATGTAGATTAACAAATAAACAGCTTATTATAAACAGCATCTACCCTGTCAAGCCCCCTCACAATCTGATATCTTTCAACAAGATTGCCACTCATTCTTCGAACCATCAATGAGTAGACAAACGTATAAATATACGAATTAGGAGCAAGCGTAGGCCACTCGGCCCTTCGAGCCTCATCCATCATTTAAAATAACCATGGCTGATCAACTCAGCACCACGTTCCTGCCTCGCCCCCAATATCTTTTGATTCCCTTACTTATCAAGAATCTATTTACCTCTGCCTTAAGGTGATCCCTAGTTCTAGATTCTCCCACAAGAGGAAAAATCCTCTCCACACCCACCCTGTCCAGACCTCTCAGGACCTTATGTGTTTCAATCAAGTTGCCTCTTACTCTTCTAAACTCTAATGAATGCAAGCCTAGCTTGTCCAGCCTACCCTCAAAAGACAATCCGTCCATTTCTGGCCAGGTTGTCCAAGTCTAGTCCAGTAACTCTTCTCTGAACAGCTTCCAATCCATTTGCATCTTACTGTACGTGAGGAGACCAGTAACATACACACTATTCCAGGGCTGGGATTTTCCTTCCCACTGGCAGGATATTCAGATCCGTCGAAGGCGGACCCCGGAAGGTAATCCCCGGCAGCGAGACTGGTGAGCCACGTAGGCATCGGAGGGCTGAGAAGATCCCGCCAGCAACCAATGGCGAGCTGCCTCCGCCGTCCGAAAACATGCCGTGGAAGGGTCAGAAAATCCACCACAAATGTAGCCTCACCAATGCCCTATACAGCTGAAGCATAACCTCCCTCCTCTTGCATTCAATGCCCCTCAGAATAAATAATATTCTATTAACTTTCCTAATTACTTGCTGTACCTGCTTATTAACCTAACCTATCCATGTCCTTTTGTAATATCCTTGTGTCCTTTTCACAATTTAGCAACTATACCATGAACCCTTCATGCAAGCCATTTATATCAATTTAAAAATGTTGAGGCCTAACCACTCAACATTTCCTCATAGGACAACTCCTTCATCCCAAGAATCAGCCTTGTGAAGCTTCTCTGAACTGCCTCCAATGAAGTATGTCTCTCCTTAAATAAGTAGATTAAAACTGTACAGTAAGTTCTGTTTAGTGTTTCCCCATTTAACATTGTTTTCCATTAACATCAGTGAGCTGACGGAGCCTCTATTCTATTTTGGCATTGCGAGGTTCATTTGAAAGTTGTATCCCGATGGTCGGATGGAGCGCCATGTGATCCGATCGACGTCAATATTGGAACGGCCACTTTGCTCGCTGATCCTTTCTCCACTGCCAATCCTCTGACTTGTGGCCACTCCATCTCCCTACCCCACCCTGTCGCTGGCGACCCTCCGGCTTGCGGCCTCCCCTGCTCCCTGACTCATCCTCCGACTCATCACCGAACCTCTTGCACCCTACTCTTCTGCTCGCCGGTTCTCACTCCTGAACCCTTGCTGGTGAGTGGGGGCACATCAGAGCCCTTGCTCACTTGTCAATGTTCAGGCGAGGGAAGCAGCGAGTGGGAGCATTTGAAAAAAAGAATTATAACAGGCTCAGCTCGACATTTCTACAGTGTCAAAACCCAAAATTTCACAACCCTAGACCTTTGACTTCGGATCAGGTCCAGATCTGGATCCTCATGGGGAATGCAGGCTGATTTAGGGAGTGAGACTGCAAATCGGAGGATCAGTGGGAGGAAGGGTCAGAGAATGGGAAGTGTGGCAAGCGGGAGGTTTGGGAAGCCGGGGACTGTCAGCGAACTTTTTGTGATTCAGGTACCAAGACAATACTGTAGTATTCTGCAGTTTCTCTCCATATAAGTACTATTTCTGCTTTTCTAATCCACTTACCAAAGTTGGTAATCTCACATTTTCCTTTTGAGTTGTAGCAGTCTAATGTGCTTCCTTTCCCCAATATGCCTGGTGAAAGATTTGTTAATGGCTCCCCCACCACTGTCCACTGCAAGTTTATCTTCCAGCCAATATACATGTTGGGAATTCATATAAATCCACGTGTTATACGATTGGCCTTATCAGAACTTGTTAATAGAGCCTTAGCCATTGGTTTACCTTGCAGCTTGATGAAGAAATAGAGCGCATTATAGAAATCCTGCAGACAATGGCTATCCTGATTAGATCACGGTTCGCTGTGTATTGTGCAAACTTGCAAATGGGCCAAAGTCCGCCATTTTCATACATGAAAAGTCCCTGGTTTACCTCAAATTACCCTGGAAAGACTCAAAATTTGAAAGACAGGCTAGGCAAGCTGTTTCACACTACAATGCAGCAACTTCGCAAGAGATATTTTCTACTCACAGGATGCTGTTTTCAATCCAGAACACAATTGTGGAGATGCCGGCGTTGGACTGGGGTGAGCACAGTAATAAGTCTTACAACACTAGATTAAAGTCCAACAGGTTTGTTTCGAATCACTAGCTTTCGGAGCACTGCTCCTTCCTCAGGTGAATCTGAGGAACCTGAGAAAGGAGCAGTGCTCCGAAAGCTAGTGATTCGATACAAACCTTTTGGACTTTAACCTGGTGTTGTAAGACTTCTTAGTGTACCACACAATTGAGCAACAACGTGTATGAACTTTGGTGCAGTGCAATGCCAGATACATAAGCTGTACATCCCAACGATTGGCTGATCAAATCAAATAGCATGTTCCTTCAGTGGTTTATTGGAAGCAGAGTACAGACCATACTCAACCAGCCTTTGCTTGCAAAACCCAAAGATAGGGCGGCACGGTGGCACAGTGGTTATCACTGCTGCCTCACTGCTCCCAAGGTTTGATTCTGGCCTTGGACGACTGTCTGTATGGAGTTTGCACGTTCATCCCATGTCGACATGTATTTTCTCCGGATGCTCCGGTTTCCTCCCACAGTGCAAAGATGTACAGGTAAGGTGGATTGGCCATGCTAAATCGTTCCTTGATTTCCAAAGGTTAGATGGGTTACAGGGATAGGTGAGGGAATGGGCCTAGGTAGGGTTTTCTTTCAGAAGCTTGGTGAAGACTCGATGGGCCGAATGGCCTCCTTCTGCACTGTAGGGATTCTATGATTCTAAAACACCTTCTGCTAGATGTGATTCCGTAATTGGGCAGCACATGGTGAACAATCCTGAGTGCACCAACAGCGTCACTCACAAACAATTTAGATTAATCAAGCAAGCGTGTAATGTGGTTCACTTATACTTGCTAAAAATGACATACATTCATATGCAGGGTCCTGCTCTCTGCAAACAAAATGCATATGTTCAAGCCTAATTTGAATTATTCATGAGCTTGGGCAGCTTATAGTTCCCCATTGCTTTCTGCATGGCAATGCCTCAGCCAATCAGAATTGACTTGCCAACCTATCAGCACCCTTTCCTTCTGGTATAAATTGTGATCGTTTGAAATTTGGCATTCTTGCATGTCTCTGTTTTCAATAATATTCAAGTTCCGTACTACCAAGGATCTGTCTGAGGTAATTAATTTATCCTGTTTCATCATACATCACCTGTTCAAAAATCGTCTGTTCCTTGGTTGGTTCTAGAATGTATTATTCTAAAAATACCTTCCTGAATACACTCTATGAACCTGTTCTCAAAGCTACTTTTACCAATTTGATTTGTCCTAACTATATGAAGATTAAAATCACCAATAAATATTGCAGTGTCTTCCTGACAAGCCCACCATATTTCTTGATACTATTAGGGTGCTGAGTACAGAACTCAGTCTAGGCATTGATAATTGAAGAGCATACTTGTACAGTTGTATGGTAATACAACAATCTTACCATTTTAATGGCTCCCAATTCTTGTAATCTCCTTTATTGTAAAGTAGTACCAAAGCTCGAGCTCTCTTTAGGGAATATATTTCAAGATGTGGTAAAAGACAACGGTTTGCATTTACAAAGTGCCTTTCATTTCCAGAATGGCCCAAAGTGCTGTAGAGCCAATTAAGTACTTTTAAAATGTTTTCAATGTTGTAATGTACGAAAATCTGGCAGCCAAATTGCACACAGCATGTACTCACAAATAGAGGGGGCAGCACGGTGGCGTAGTGGTTAGCACTGCTGTCTCACGGTGCCGAGGACCCAGGTTTGATCCCGGCCCTAGGTCACTGTCCGTGTGGAGTTAGCACATTCTCCTTATGTCTGCGTGGGTCTCACCCTCATGACCCAAGAAGATGTGCACGGTAAGTGATTTGGCAACACTAAATTGCCCCTTAAGTAGAAAAAGAGAGTCGGGTACTCTAAGTTTATTTTTAAAAACTCACAAATTGAAATGCGGCCAATGACCAAATAATTGGTTTAGTGTCTGACCCATTCCTTGCACTTCTTCTGTGACAACACCCTGGGCTAATGCGCTGTTAATTCCAGCCCCACTTTACCTGGAGTCAAATGCAATTGAAATTAATGAAATGAAAATTAAATGAAATGAAAATCGCTTATTGTCACAAGTAGGCTTCAAATGAAGTTACTGTGAAAAGCCCCTAGTCGCCACATTCCGGCGCCTGTTCAGTGAGGCTGGTACAGGAATTGAACCGAGCTGCTGGCCTGCCTTGGTCTGTTTTCAAAGCCAGCGATTTAGCCCTGTGCTAAATCAGCTCTCTATTAATTAATCAACTATTAATTCTTAGAAAATATCCCAAATTATTATTATTAATAAATCTTTGGGGCTGGATTCTAAGCAGCCCCGTGCCAAAACCGCGTTTGGCGTGGGGGCGGAGAATCCATTTTCCCGCCGAAATCGGGCCCGGTGCCGGTCCTGCAATTCTCCGGGACCCGAAAATCGGCGTGATCGCGGAGTACTTCTCGCGGCTGGGAGCTCATTGCCAGAGGCCCGCCCAGCGATCCTCCGTTCCCCACTGGCCGAGTTCCCGATGGCATGGTTCTGTATATTAAGGAGAACCTCCTTGACCAGTATATTTCCAGTCCAAATAGGAAGGACTGAACCTACTGCAGGGGAATGAGTTGGGCGAAGTGAACCAAACAACTGTGGGTGAACACTTGAGTAAGAATGAGGATTTCAGGTTTAGGTTAGTAACGGAGAAGAGCAGGAACAATCTAAAGTAGAACTTCATAAATTGTGAGAGGGCTAACTTCAATAGGATGGAAGGAGTTCCAGCCAGCATAAAATTGAACCAAGATTGACAGCAAAAAAAGCTGCAATAAAACAATGGGTGATCATAGAACATAGAACAGTACAGCACAGAACAGGCCCTTCGGCCCTCAATGTTGTGCCGAGCCATGATCACCCTACTCAAACCCACGTATCCACCCTATACCCATAACCCAAACAACCCCCCCCTTAACCTTACTTTTATTAGGCCACTACGGGCAATTTAGCATGGCCAATCCACCTAACCCGCACATCTTTGGACTGTGGGAGGAAACCGGAGCACCCGGAGGAAACCCACGCACACAGGGGGAGGACGTGCAGACTCCACACAGACAGTGACCCAGCCGGGAATCGAACCTGGGACCCTGGAGCTGTGAAGCATTTATGCTAACCACCATGCTACCCTGCTGCCCCTGAGGCAGCATTAAGGAAGAGATGTGTCGTAGAATCATAGAATTTGAATCATAGAATTTACAGTGTACAGAAGGAGGCCATACGGCCCATCGTGTCTGCATCGGCACTTGGAAAATGCATTTTACGTAAGCTTAAGCCCACACCTCCACTCTATCTCTGTAACCCCACCGAAGCTTTTGGACACTAAGGGGCAATTTAGCATGGCCAATCCACCTGACCTGCACATCTTTGGTCTGTGGGAGGAAACCGGAGCACCCGGAGGAAACCCACGCACACACGGGGGGAATGTGCAAACTCCTCAAAGTCACCCGAGGCCGGTATTGAACCCTGGTCCCTGGAGCTGTGAGGCAGCAGTGCTAACCACTGTGCCGCCCTGCAAGTGCCGTCATTCACGGACTAGGTACATTACAAAAAAGGCTGCATGTAAGAGGACAATGGCCAGGGCTCAATGGATGATGAGGGAGGCACTGTAGGGATTCTATGAAATAAGTTAACTGACATCATGATTCTGCGACTGTGTATACTTGGGCTTTGTGCTGAGGACCCGGGTTCGATCCCGGCCCCGGGTCACTGTCTGTGTGATGTTTGCACATTCTCCCTGTGTCTGTGTGGGTTTCACCCCCACAACTCAAAGATGTGTGGGTTAGGTGGATTGGCCACATTAAATTGCCCTTTAACTGGAAAACAATAATTGGGTACTCTAAATTTATAACAAAAAGGAAACAAAAAATACTTGGGTTTTACGCTTCTAGTGCCTGCATCTACTCTGGTGTGGTCCATAACAGAATTGTGCGCTTGTGGGGCGGATGTCATTTTATATCTGAAATGGCAGATTTAGCACTGGAAATATGGGAATTAAGCATCTGAATATTGCAACAATACAATCATCGGTAACAGGGGTGAATTTCCGAGGAGAGGACGGTGGGGGGGGGGGGGGGGGGGGTATCTGATAGTGGAGGAGGCTGTGTATAAAGGCAACAAACTGGTTTCCCAACGTGCTTTTCCCTGGGATGGTTTGTCTGTTGGCAACCAGCCCGGCAGCAGCAGGAAATCAATTAATCGGTTAATGAGGAAATTACCAGCCATTTCCTCAGGGCAATGGAATTTTACCAACAGTAAACTGGACCCTCTCATATCTGGAACTTGTTAACTCAGAGGAGGTGAGAGCAGAACAGGAAGTTATTAAGACTTGAAACTCACATGGGTTCCGAGCTACAAAGGAGGAAAGAAGCAAGGCTGAATCCAGCCACACACACACAGTCACTGAAGTGAGACAAAAACAGAAAGTGCTGGAAAACCTCCGTTTTGAAAATGAGTCAGACTGGACTTGAAACATTAACTTTGGGCTCATTTCTATCGGCCTCGCCGTGCCTTACTCGGAACATGACAAGGCCTGCAAAACTCGGGAGAGGCCTTTTGTGAGATTTACCGGCCTTGCGAGATTGAATGAGATCTCACAAGGCGTTGCGATCTGGATCCCACTCAGTATTTCGTCTCACTTGAATATGTCTCCACTGTATCCACTGTATCTACTGTATTCCACTGTATCTATCCAGTGCCTGGGATCAAATGGCTCTGAGTGGGTGCTGGTTAGCACTGCTCTCCACAAACGTGGAATAGGTGCACTGGCACTGGGGAGGGGGGGGGGGGGTCAGGATCTGGGCAGGGTGGTACCCTTGGCAGGGTACCAGGCTGGCGGAGCCAAGGTGCCCAGGTGGCATCATGCCCGCACTGGGCATTGGATCCAGCGTGCCCTGCCCTAATGAGGGAAGGTGCATGGGGCTACATGGTAGCACAGTAATTAGCACTGTTGCTCCACAGCGCCAGGGACCTGGGTTCAATTCCCTGCTTCGGTCACTGACTGTGCGGAGTCTACATGTTCTCCCCGTGTCTGCGTGGGTTTCCTCTGGGTGCTCCGGTTTCCTCCCACAAGTCCGGAAAGACGTGCTTGTTAGGTGAATTGGTCTTTCTGAACGCTCTCTGTGTGCATCCGAACAGGCGCCGGAGTGTGGCGACTAGGGGATTTTCACAGTAACTTCATTGCAGTGTTAATGTAAGCCTACTTATGACAGTAATAAAGATTATTATTATTATGACTCCCTTACTGGTGAGTTGGGGCATTGGGGGAATCCATTTAAAAATGGCGTCCCAATCTCGTCCTGCACTGACGTGCAGAGCTTGTTCGTGCAGAAAATGGGACTAAGCGTGGCCTTGGCAGGGCGTTTCTCACTGAGGCCTAGAAATTAAACAGTCTTGTTTAATAGTTTAATGGTTTTCGATCTGCCAGTGCCGGGAAAGAGGCCGCTAAATGCACTTGACATGGGACTCTGTTTCATATCCGTTAAATCGCCCCCTTTGTTTCTCTCTCCACAGATGCTGCCACACCTGCTGGGTTTTTACAGCAATTTCTATTTTTATTTTAAATCCCAGCATCTGCTTTTTTTTTGAAGGTAAGTGAGACATGATGTTATTTATAGAATTGGAAATTGCTAAAGTTTCCAGCAGCAAAATGTGCCAACCCTACTAACCCTTGTGTATTTGAGGCTCCAGAGGTACTTGGTTTCCAGTTATTCTGAGGTTGTGTGGAACACAGAGGGGAGGCAGCCTCATGAGCCACAGGCAAAGGAGCAGCAACTGGAGAAGGAGCAGCAGCTGCCCTGAACAATGCACCCACCCACGTGGCAGCTGGAGGGTGCTCAGGAGTTGGCCCAAGGAGTGGAGATGCAAAGAGGTGCCCCCCCTCATCCGTTTAGCTTCCCAGGCCTATCCGAGCAGCAGTGCCTCTGAAGGCCGCAGCTCACACAGCAGGTGGTCACAGATCTCTGCACCCTTTTGGAGGATGCCATGAACGGGGAATGCATATGGTGGACGCTCATTGCCTATTGTGGTCAAGGTGACTGTGACAATGAATTTCTTTGCACCTGAATCATTCCAGCGGGTGACTGCTGACATCTTCAGGATCTCACAATCTACCTGTAACACGCAGGTGATGGCTGCCTTGTATGCAAACATATTGGACTACATTGAATGGGATGCTGCTGGTCAGGCCAGGTTTCCCTCCAGTGCAGGGCATGATAGACTCTACACTTTTGAGCAGCAATGTTCCGTCAGACCAGCCAAGTGCAGAGGTAAATAGGAAGCGGCTCCATTCCTTCTATGTGCAGCTGGTAAACAATCAACGCAATAGAATCCTGTGAATGTGTGCAAGGTTTCCACGCAGCTGCCATGATACATTCGGCCTGAGACAATTTCAGGTGCCTCAATTGTTCAGGCTGTGGCCAGCCCCAGCAAACAACTCCTGGGTGACAAGGGTTATCTGCCAAAGATGCTAGTTCCGAACCCCAGCAAGGTACACATGGTAACCATTGGTCTGCTGAAAATGTGGTTCCAACGCATTGATTTCATGGGGGAGTCCCTCCAATATGGCTCTTTGAGTGTCTCATGTATCGCAGTTGTGTTCTCTAATCTGTACAACCTGGCACTTGTACAAGGCTGGCATCCTCCCAACTCTTCTATGCGGCTCAGAAACCTGGACTATGTACAGACGCCACCTCAAGATCTTGGAGAGGTACCATCAACACTGTCTGAGACGGATTCTCCACATCAGCTGGGAGGACAGGAGTACTAACATCAGCGTCCTTGATGGAGTCAAGAGCATCGGCATCGAGGAGTCTTGCTCATGAGTGGGTAGCCACTGGAAGTCCGTCGTTTTTTTAACGAGATGGCGGAGGGCTGTGGTGTGTGACGCCAAGTTGGGGATGAACTTCCAAGGAAGTTGACCATCCCTAGAAAGCGGAGGACCGCCCTCTTGTCCTCCGGGGTCTTCATGGCGTTGATCGCCAAAACCTTGTCCGCATCTGGCTGCACGCCGTGCTGCGAAATGTGGTCGCCAAGGAATTTGATTTCTGATTGACCGAACGAGCATTTGGCTCTGTTGAGTCGGAGGCCATGCTCGTGGATCCTGTGGAACACCCGCTTGAGGCGATCGATGATCGATGTGTTCTTGAGGAGTTGTGGACCAGATAATGATATCATCGACGTACACTCGCACCCCCTCGATGCCCTCCATCATTTGTTCCATTATGCGGTGGAACATCTCCTGAGGCGGAGATGATGCCAAAGGGCATTCGGTTGTAACAGTAGCGATCGAACGGGGTATTGAATGTGCACAGCTTTCGACTGGACGCGTCCAGCTGTATTTGCCAAAACCCCTTGGAGGCATCCAGCTTCGTGAAGAATTTGGCATGAGCCATCTCGCTGGTTAGCTCTTCTCGTTTAGGCATTGGGTAGTGTTCCCTCATGATGGTGCGGTTCAAATCTTTGGGGTTGATACAGATTCGAAGTTCCCCTGACGGCTTCTTGATGCAAACCACGGAGCTAACCCAGTCCATGGGTTCCGTGACCTTTGATATGATGCCATGGTCCTGGAGGTCTTGCAGCTGCTGCTTGAGGTGGTCCTTAAGGGGTGCCGGCACCCGACGCAGTGCGTGAACCACAGGGGTGGCGTTTGGCTTCAGTAGGATTTTGTATCGGTAAGGGAGTGTGCCCATACCTTCGAACACGCTATGGTATTGCGCTATGATGTCATCGAGTTGAACCTGGAAGTTATCATCTGGCGAGCTGTTGCCTGTGCGGACGACATGGTGCTAACCTGCTGCACTAGATTCAGGAGTTTGCAGGGCAAGCACCGAGCAGGGAAGCTCTGTTGGTTCTACGATTTCAAATCGCAGTGTTGCTTTTGATGACCTATTGGGCACCACAAGCTGGCATGAGCCACTGGCAGCAATGGCATTGCCATTGTAGTCGAGGAGCTGGCAGGCTGGTGGAAGAATGCTTGGTTCGACGCGGATGGTGTCGAGGTCAAACTTTGAAATGAGGTTTGCTGAAGCGCCGGTGTCCAGCTTGAAGCATATGCGAGCATTGTTAACCGTAAGGGTGGCACACCACTCATCGTCCGGCTCAATGCTCAAAATTGGGAGTTGTTTCACCATCGTTGAGAAAGGCAGCGTATGCTTGGTGATGATGTCCACCCGGAATGGGGATTTGAGGCCCTCAGCGGCGGGATCTGGTAGACTGTCAGGGTTGGAGTCCGTCACGGGTTGCTGTACTGACCGGACGCTCCTGTGCTGTGGCTGGGATCACTGTGTGCTGGGCAGTGGAGCAGATCTGCAAAGGGCTGTGTAGTGGCCAAGCTTGCCAGACAGGAGACAGCGTCGAGATTTTGCCGGACATTGCTGCTTTAAATGGGCGGAGCCACAATTGGAAAACGTCATGACGCCGACGTCAGGACGCTCCGTGGGCCACCGTGCATGCGCAGTGCGGTCGAACGAAGTGCGCACTTGCACGGGCTGGTCGTCGGTCTTGCCGTCCCCTCGGTTGTGGCACACATGCGCTGGAGCCTGGGAAAAATGCTCAAAATGGCCACTCTCATCCAGACTCAGGCCCTGCATTTGTTTGATGGACTGCACTCATTCTGCCTCGTGGGGGCCTTGCCGCGCCGTTTCTGCCGCCCTGATATGGGAGTACCGGTTGTTAGCGTGCTTGTGGAGGACGCAGGTTTCGATAGCGATGGTAAGGGTGAGCTGCTTAACTTTTAGGAGCTGCTGGCGAAGGGAATCGGAGTGGACCCCAAAAACGATCTGATCCCAGTTCATGGAATCAGTTGTCGAGTCATAGTTGCATGACTGCGCGAGGATGCTGAGATGGGTTAAAAAGGACTGAAAAGGTTCATCCTTACCCTGAAGCCTCTGCTGGAACACGTAGCGTTCAAAGCTCTCATTGACCTCAATGTCGCAGTGGCTGTCGAACTTCAGCAGGACTGTTTTAAACTTTGTCTTGTCTTCGCCTTCAGCAAATGTGATGGTGTTGTGGGTGTGATAGCGTGGTCCCCGGTTGTAGAAAGGAAGAGTGCGATATTCCTGGCTTCCGATGCGGCCTCGAGGTCGGTGGCTTCAAGATACAGCTGGAACTTCTGCTTGAAAATCTTCCAGTTTGCACCGAGGTTGCCGGCGATGCGGAGCTGTGGAGGAGCGCGGACGCTGTCCATGTTACCAGATGGCTGATCGCTAGTCAGAGGCAGATTATCTCAAAGTAGGTCCGTCAAACTTCAGCATTACTCACTGGTACCATGATGTGTTGGGTAAGCTGGGTCTACGTGGACTCCGTTTGGTGCAGTAGAGAGGAGACAAGCTCCAACACTTGAAGAAATGCAACACGATTTAATTGAACAACTAACTATAATACATGTTTAACTGTGGGTTGACACTATGCTGACTTGACTGGAGACCTGAGGCTAACCTGACCAGACTATCTGCCTACCACATGGTGTATGTTCTAGTTGCTGCTCCCGAGCTCTGACTGTCTCAGAGGTTGGATCCCGAGAGAGCGGTAAAACTGGTGCCCAGTTATAGTGGTCGTGTCCTGTCTGGTGATTGGCTGTTGTGTTCTGTGTGCTCACTGGTCATCCTGTGTGTCAATCACTGCCTGTCTGCACACCATCATATACCTGGATGTATATTATGACAATAAGCTCCAGAAGGGAAGTTGTGAGCAGATCCCGGTATGACTATAAAACAGCGGGACTGTTTGGCGCCATTGGCCCATTTGACGAGGAATCAAAAAATTGGAGGTCCTATGCAGAAATATTTCATTGCTATATCTCAGCTAACAAGATTTCCAAAGATATTGTAGTGCCTACTTTCCTCAACACCATTGACAATAAAACTTTAATCTGCTCCAGCTCAAGAAATCCAGTAGCAAAACATATTCAGAACTAACTAAGGTTCTGGAGGACCATTATTCACCCAAGCTATTAGGTTTCACAGAAGGCATCATCTCGAAGGAGAGAATATAGCACAGTTTGTTGCAACCCTAAAGTGCTTCGCGGATATTGTAAATTTGGTGACTCTGTGGATGATACAATTAGAGGCTGCCTGGTGTGTGGGCTGGGGATTGAGTCCGTACAGTGGAGATTGCTAACTGAACAAAATTTAAGTTTTAAAACAGCATTAGAGATAACTGTTTCATCGGAGCTTGCTGCTAAGGAGGCTTCCCAGCTCAGATCAGGCACATGGATCCATAAAATGGCCACCAACCAGAGAAAGTCTATCCAGCATCAGGTATGTCATTGCTGTGCAAAAGCAGGTCATTCGCAGGCTGATTGCTGGAGCGAAGATAGCCAGTGCACAAATTGTGCCCAAGTTGACCACACAGCACAAGCTTGCTGCAGTAAAACTAATAATAATATAATATCCAAAGAAGGAAAAAGGACACACTTAAAGGGAAAAAACAAAATGGATTCTACCAATGGATTAACAGTGCGGAAGGGAAAAATAATAAGAACAACAGAGACACAGCACATCAACCTGATGAGGAATTGAAGTTAAATGTACTTTCAGTTTAAGGTGAATCACATCAGTTCTGGGGTTGTTCCAAAATTAAATAAAATTAAAAATGGAGGTAATAATAATAATGATCATCTTTATTATTGTCACAAGTAGGCTTTCATTAACACCACAATGAAGCAACTGTGAAAATCCCTAGTCGCCACACTCTGGCGCCTGTTCTGGTACACGGAGGGAGAATTCAGAATGTCCAAATTACCTAACGGCACATCTTTTGGGCCTTGTGGGAGGAAACTGGAGAATCCGGACAAAACCCATGCAGATACAGGGAGAACATGCAGACTCTGCACAGACAGTGACCCAAGCGGGAATTGAACCAGGAACCTTGACGCTGTGAAGCAACAGTGCTAACCACAGTGCTACCGTGCTGCCCATTAACCATGCCTAGATGTGAGAACAAAGAGTGTCCTGGAAAGGATATCAGCATGAGATATCTTTACGTAAGGATATCTTACTTAAGGATGGAATGGGCGTGAGATTGTGGCCACTTACTGATACCATAGGGGCTCAAGTGTAAAGAATGAGTGCAACAGAGGATCTCAGCACTCAGATAGATCTTAACTATATGAGGGTGTACTAGGCTTCCCTGGCATGTCAGCCAATGGACATAGATATCAGTGGGACTGTGGGATCAGGGGGGCATGCTCTACCAGCTCGGCATACATCACCAGCTGGGCATGCTCTACCAGCTGGGCATGCTTCACTACCTGGGCATGCTCCACCAGCTGGGCATGCTTCACCAGCTGGGCATGCTTCACCAGCTGGACATGCTTCACTAGCTGTGTATGCTTCACCAGCTGGGCATGCTTCACCAGCTGGGCGTGCTTCACCAGCTGGGCATGTCCACCAGCTGAGCATGTTCCACCAGCTGAGCATGCTTCACCAGCTGGGCATGCTTCACCATCTGAGCATGCTTCACCAGCTGGGCATGCTTCACCAGCTGGGCATGCTTCACCAGCTGAGCATGTTCCACCAGCTGGGCATGTCCACCAGCTGGGCATGTCCACCAGCTGGGCATGCTCCACCAGCTGGGCATGTCCACCAGCTGGGCATATCCACCAGCTGAGCATGCTTCACCAGCTGAGCATCCTTCACCAGCTGAGCATGCTTCACCAGCTGAGCATGCTTCACCAGCTAGGCATGTCCACCAGCTGGGCATGTCCACCAGCTGGGCATGTCCACCAGCTGAGCATGCTTCATCAGTTGGGCATGTCCACCAGCTGGGCATGTCCACCAGCTGGGCATGCTTCACCAGCTGGGCATGTCCACCAGCTGAGCATGTCCACAAGCTGAGCATGCTTCACCAGCTGGGCATGTCCACCAGCTGAGCATGTTCCACCAGCTGGGCATATCCACCAGCTGGGCGTGCTTCACCAGCTGAGCATGTCCACCAGCTGGGCATGTCCACCAGCTGAGCATGCTTCACCAGCTGAGCATGCTTCACCAGCTGGGCATGTCCACCAGCTGAGCATGCTTCACCAGCTGAGCATGCTTCACCAGCTGGGCATGTCCACCAGCTGAGCATGCTTCACCAGCTGAGCATGCTTCACCAGCTGAGCATGCTTCACCAGCTGGGCATGTCCACCAGCTGAGCATGCTTCACCAGCTGAGCATGCTTCACCAGCTGGGCATGTCCACCAGCTGGGCGTGCTCCACCAGCTGAGTATGCTCCACCAGCTGAACATGCTCCACCAGCTGAGTATGCTCCACCAGCTGGGCATGTCCACCAGCTGAGCATGCTCCACCAGCTGGGCATGTTCCACCAGCTGGGCATATCCACTAGCTGAGCATGTTCCACCAGCTGGGCATGTTCCACCAGCTGGGCATATCCACTAGCTGAGCATGTTCCACCAGCTGGGCATGCTCCACCAGCTGAGCATGCTTCACCAGCTGGGCATGTCCACCAGCTGAGCATGTTCCACCAGCTGGGCATGCTCCACCAGCTGAGCATGCTTCACCAGCTGGGCATGCTTCACCAGCTGGGCATGCTCCACCAGCTGGGCATGCTTCACCAGCTGAGCATGTCCACCAGCTGGGCATGCTCCACCAGCTGGGCATGCTCCACCAGCTGAGCATGCTTCACCAGCTGAACATGCTCCACCAGCTGGGCGTGCTTCACCAGCTGGGCATGTCCACCAGCTGGGCGTGCTTCACCAGCTGGGCATGCTTCACCAGCTGAACATGCTCCACCAGCTGGGCGTGCTTCACCAGCTGGGCATGCTTCACCAGCTGAGCATGCTTCACCAGCTCGGCATGCTTCACCAGCTGAGCATGCTCCACCAGCTGGGCATGCTTCACCAGCTGAGCATGTCCACCAGCTGGGCATGCTCCACCAGCTGGGCATGCTCCACCAGCTGAGCATGCTTCACCAGCTGAACATGCTCCACCAGCTGGGCGTGCTTCACCAGCTGGGCATGTCCACCAGCTGGGCATGCTTCACCAGCTGGGCATGCTTCACCAGTTGGGCATGTCCACCAGCTGGGCATGCTCCACCAGCTGGGCATGCTTCACCAGCTGGGCATGTCCACCAGCTGGGCATGCTTCACCAGCTGAGCATGCTTCATCAGCTGAGCATGCTCCACCAGCTGGGCGTGCTTCACCAGCTGGGCATGTCCACCAGCTGGGCATGTTCCACCAGCTGGGCATGCTCCACCAGCTGAGTATGCTCCACCAGCTGAACATGCTCCACCAGCTGAGCATGCTTCACCAGCTGAACATGCTCCACCAGCTGGGCGTGCTTCACCAGCTGGGCATGTCCACCAGCTGAGCATGTTCCACCAGCTGGGCATGTCCACCAGCTGAGCATGCTCCACCAGCTGGGCATGTTCCACCAGCTGGGCATATCCACTAGCTGAGCATGTTCCACCAGCTGGGCATGCTCCACCAGCTGAGCATGCTTCACCAGCTGGGCATGTCCACCAGCTGAGCATGTTCCACCAGCTGGGCATGCTCCACCAGCTGAGCATGCTTCACCAGCTGGGCATGCTTCACCAGCTCGGCATGCTTCACCAGCTGAGCATGCTTCACCAGCTGGGCATATCCACCAGCTGAGCATGCTTCACCAGCTGAGCATGCTTCACCAGCTGGGCATGTCCACCAGCTGGGCATGTCCACCAGCTGGGCATGTCCACCAGCTGAGCATGCTTCATCAGTTGGGCATGTCCACCAGCTGGGCATGTCCACCAGCTGGGCATGCTTCACCAGCTGAGCATGCTTCATCAGCTGAGCATGCTCCACCAGCTGGGCGTGCTTCACCAGCTGGGCATGTCCACCAGCTGGGCGTGCTCCACCAGCTGAGTATGCTCCACCAGCTGAACATGCTCCACCAGCTCAGCATGCTTCACCAGCTGAACATGCTCCACCAGCTGGGCGTGCTTCACCAGCTGGGCATGTCCACCAGCTGAGCATGCTCCACCAGCTGGGCATGCTCCACCAGCTGAGCATGCTTCACCAGCTGGGCATATCCACTAGCTGAGCATGTTCCACCAGCTGGGCATGTTCCACCAGCTGAGCATGCTCCACCAGCTGGGCATGTCCACCAGCTGAGCATGTTCCACCAGCTGAGCATGCTTCACCAGCTGGGCGTGCTTCACCAGCTGGGCATGTCCACCAGCTGAGCATGCTTCACCAGCTGGGCATATCCACTAGCTGAGCATGTTCCACCAGCTGGGCATGCTCCACCAGCTGAGCATGCTTCACCAGCTGGGCATGTCCACCAGCTGAGCATGTTCCACCAGCTGAGCATGCTCCACCAGCTGGGCATGCTTCACCAGCTGGGCATGTCCACCAGCTGGGCATGCTTCACCAGCTGAGCATGCTTCATCAGCTGAGCATGCTCCACCAGCTGGGCGTGCTTCACCAGCTGGGCATGTCCACCAGCTGGGCGTGCTCCACCAGCTGAGTATGCTCCACCAGCTGAACATGCTCCACCAGCTGAGCATGCTTCACCAGCTGAACATGCTCCACCAGCTGGGCGTGCTTCACCAGCTGGGCATGTCCACCAGCTGAGCATGTTCCACCAGCTGGGCATGTCCACCAGCTGGGCATATCCACTAGCTGAGCATGTTCCACCAGCTGGGCATGCTCCACCAGCTGAGCATACTTCACCAGCTGGGCATGTCCACCAGCTGAGCATGTTCCACCAGCTGGGCATGCTCCACCAGCTGAGCATGCTTCACCAGCTGGGCATGCTTCACCAGCTCGGCATGCTTCACCAGCTGAGCATGCTTCACCAGCTGGGCATATCCACCAGCTGAGCATGCTTCACCAGCTGAGCATGCTTCACCAGCTGGGCATGTCCACCAGCTGGGCATGTCCACCAGCTGGGCATGTCCACCAGCTGAGCATGCTTCATCAGTTGGGCATGTCCACCAGCTGGGCATGTCCACCAGCTGGGCATGCTTCACCAGCTGAGCATGCTTCATCAGCTGAGCATGCTCCACCAGCTGGGCGTGCTTCACCAGCTGGGCATGTCCACCAGCTGGGCGTGCTCCACCAGCTGAGTATGCTCCACCAGCTGAACATGCTCCACCAGCTGAGCATGCTTCACCAGCTGAACATGCTCCACCAGCTGGGCGTGCTTCACCAGCTGGGCATGTCCACCAGCTGAGCATGCTCCACCAGCTGGGCATGCTCCACCAGCTGAGCATGCTTCACCAGCTGGGCATATCCACTAGCTGAGCATGTTCCACCAGCTGGGCATGTTCCACCAGCTGAGCATGCTCCACCAGCTGGGCATGTCCACCAGCTGAGCATGTTCCACCAGCTGAGCATGCTTCACCAGCTGGGCGTGCTTCACCAGCTGGGCATGTCCACCAGCTGAGCATGCTCCACCAGCTGGGCATGCTCCACCAGCTGAGCATGCTTCACCAGCTGGGCATATCCACTAGCTGAGCATGTTCCACCAGCTGGGCATGCTCCACCAGCTGAGCATGCTTCACCAGCTGGGCATGTCCACCAGCTGAGCATGTTCCACCAGCTGAGCATGCTTCACCAGCTAGGCATGTCCACCAGCTGGGCATGTCCACCAGCTGGGCATGTCCACCAGCTGAGCATGCTTCACCAGCTAGGCATGTCCACCAGCTGGGCATGTCCACCAGCTGGGCATGTCCACCTGCTGAGCATGCTTCACCAGCTGGGCATGTCCACCAGCTGGGCATGTCCACCAGCTGGGCGTGCTTCACCAGCTGGGCATGTCCACCAGCTGAGCATGTCCACAAGCTGAGCATGCTTCACCAGCTGGGCATGTCCACCAGCTGGGCGTGCTTCACCAGCTGGGCATGCTTCACCAGCTGGGCATGTCCACCAGCTGAGCATGCTTCACCAGCTGAGCATGCTTCACCAGCTGGGCATGTCCACCAGCTGGGCATGCTTCACCAGCTGAGCATGCTTCATCAGCTGAGCATGTCCACCAGCTGAGCATGCTTCACCAGCTGGGCATGTCCACCAGCTGGGCGTGCTCCACCAGCTGAGTATGCTCCACCAGCTGAACATGCTCCACCAGCTGGGCGTGCTTCACCAGCTGGGCATGTCCACCAGCTGAGCATGCTCCACCAGCTGGGCATGTTCCACCAGCTGGGCATATCCACTAGCTGAGCATGTTCCACCAGCTGGGCATGCTCCACCAGCTGAGCATGCTCCACCAGCTGAGCATGCTTCACCAGCTGGGCATGTCCACCAGCTGAGCATGTTCCACCAGCTGGGCATGCTCCACCAGCTGAGCATGCTTCACCAGCTGGGCATGCTTCACCAGCTCGGCATGCTTCACCAGCTGAGCATGCTTCACCAGCTGGGCATGCTTCACCAGCTCGGCATGCTTCACCAGCTGAGCATGCTTCACCAGCTCGGCATGCTTCACCAGCTGGGCATGCTTCATCAGCTGAGCATGCTCCACCAGCTGGGCGTGCTTCACCAGCTGGGCATGTCCACCAGGTGGGCGTGCTCCACCAGCTGAGTATGCTCCACCAGCTGAACATGCTCCACCAGCTGAGTATGCTCCACCAGCTGGGCATGTCCACCAGCTGGCAGTGCTTCACCAGCTGGGCATGTCCACCAGCTGAGCATGCTTCACCAGCTGGGCATGTCCACCAGCTGAGCATGCTCCACCAGCTGGGCATGTTCCACCAGCTGGGCATATCCACTAGCTGAGCATGTTCCACCAGCTGGGCATGCTCCACCAGCTGAGCATGCTTCACCAGCTGGGCATGCTTCACCAGCTGGGCATGTCCACCAGCTGAGCATGTTCCACCAGCTGGGCATGCTCCACCAGCTGAGCATGCTTCACCAGCTGGGCATGCTTCACCAGCTGGGCATGTCCACCAGCTGGGCATGCTTCACCAGCTCGGCATGCTTCACCAGCTGAGCATGCTTCACCAGCTCGCCATGCTTCACCAGCTGGGCATGCTTCACCAGTTGGGCATGTCCACCAGCTGGGCATGCTCCACCAGCTGGGCATGCTTCACCAGCTGGGAATGCTTCACCAGCTGGGCATGCTTCATCTGCTGATCACCATCTTTCTCTTTTTCCTTCTCTGAGGAAACTGAGCAAACACCATCCTGTTCCATGTCTTATCTTGAAGCAAGTCCCGTTTCCCTCGCCACCCCTATATCACTGGCCTCCATTGGCTCCAGTGAGGTTACGTCACCAATTTAAAATTCTAATCCTTGTTTTTAGATCCTTCCAAGGCCCCATTGCAGCTTCTGTGTAATGTCCTCCAGTCCCACAACTCTCTGAGATATCTGCACTCCTCTAACTCTGGCTTCCTGTGCATCTCCAGTTTTAAATTCTTCTCAACTCGTGACCAGGCTCTCAGTTGCCTAGACCCAAAGTTTTGGAAGGTCCTCCCTAAACCTCCCCACTTCTCAATCATGCTCAGGGCGAAACTCACCAAGGCCCCGGTGCTGGTGTTTTTCGACCCCGCCAAAGAAACAAAAATATCCACCGACACAAGCCATGCTGGCATTGGGGCCGTGCTCCTCCATCGGGATGACTCCTCCTCCTGGGCCCCAGTTGCATATGCCTCTAGAGCCATGATGCCCACTGAGCAACGATACGCTCAGATTGAAAAAGAATGCCTGGGCCTCCTTACAGGGATCGGCAAGTTCCATGATTGTGTGTATGGCCTCCCGAAATTCACGGTCGAGACGGACCACAGGCCATTGCTTCACATCATCCAAAAAGACCTCAATGACATGACGCCACGGCTACAATGCATCCTCTTCAAGCTCCGCCGCTACAATTTCAACCTGGTGTACACCCCGGGCAAAGAGCTCTTTGTTGTCAATGCACTCTCCAGATCTATCACCACACTATGTGAGCAGACTGACTTTGTCTGTCAAATAGACGCGCAGGTGCAATTCTGTGCCTCCAACTTTCCGGCCTCTGATGAGAGGGTCGTGCAAATTCATGAGGAGACGGGCAGGGATCCTCTGCTCCAGCAGGTCATGCGGCACCTCACGAATGGGTGGCAAAAGGGGCAGTGTCCCCAGTTTTTTAATTTCAAGGATGATCTAATGGTGGTAGACGGCATCCTTATGAAGCTTGACAGAATTGTGATCCCACAGAGCATGATTTGGTCCTCGGCCAAATCCACAAAGGTCACCTGGGGGTCGGAAAATGTCGCCGTCGATCCCGAGAGGCAGTATACTGGCCAGGCATCAGCCAAGATATCGCCAACACGGTCCTCAATTGCCCGACGTGTCAAAGGTTCCAGCCGGCTCAGTCTAAAGAGACTCTACAGCCGCATGAAATGGTGACCTCCCCATGGTCCAAAGTTGGTGTTGACCTGTTCCATGCCAAGGGCCGAGACTATGTCCTCCTACTGGACAACTTTTCCAACTACCCCGAAGTGGTCAAACTGTCTGACCTCACGTCAGCAATGGTAATCAAGGCATGCAAGGAAACTTATGACCGGCATGGGATCCGACTCATGGTGATGAGTGACAACGGCCCCTGCTTCTTCAGCCAGGAGTGGTCAGATTTCGCCCGGCTGTACAGCTTTCGGCACGTCACATCCAGCCCCCACTATCCTTAGTCGAATGGGAAGGCCAAAAAAGGGGTCCACATCGTTAAAAGACTATTGTGCAAAGCTGCTGACTCGGGTTCTGATTTCAACCTGGCGCTGTTGGCCTACAGGGTGACTCCTCTGTCCACTGGGCTGTCCCCAGCGCAGCTCCTAATGAACCGCATGTGGTGGTATGAATGTGAGCACTGCCATTGGTGCAGAGCATGGGTTTCCCATTGGCTCTGGCTGGTCATGTGCCTCTCGTCCGATTGACTGGGACTAGTCATGTGACTGCTCACCAATTGGTGGAGAGGCAAGTAGGCCCCGCCTCCGAGGCGGGGTATAAATACCCAGAGTTCCCGGCGGTCGGCCTTTCTCTGTAGTCGACCACCGGGCTAACAACTAGCTGATTAAAGCCACTGTTTGGATCTTCATCGTGTCTCGAGTCCAATTGATGGTACATCAATTTAATCAGCTAGAATTTTGGAATGGAGCTACGCATCAAGCCTGACTGCCTCCGCACCAGCCCGCATGTTTCAAATGCGCCTGCAATCTTTAAACATTGGCAGGCGTGTTTCAACAGTTACCTGACAACTGCAGCCAGCAAACCCACCAAGGAGCAGAATCTCCACATCCTCCACTCATGCGTGGGCACAGCGGTATACTCAATGATTGAGGACGAAAGCGATTATGATGCGGCCATGGAGATTCTCAAGGGACACTTTCTCCGGCCGGTCAACGAAGTATACGCACGGCATCTCCTGACGACTAGACAACAGTTCCCTGGTGAGTCACTCGACGAGTTTTACCAGGCCCTCACAGTTCTAGGGAGAACGTGCGCATGTCTCCAGGTTTTGGCGACTGAGCACATGGAACTTTTAATTAGAGACGCTTACGTTGCTGGCATGCAGTCCCCTTCTATCCGCCAACGATTGCTGGAGAAGAACACCCTCAGCCTAGCTGAGGCACGAACCCTTGCAACCTCATCAACCCACAGTTAAGCATGTATTATAGTTAGTTGTTCAATAAAATCGTGTTGTATTTCTTCAAGTGTTGGAAGCCTGTCTCTCTCTCTACTGCACCAAACGCAGTCCACGTAGACCCAACTTACCCAACACATCACTTACCTTAATATAAATGGTCTAGTTTATATTGTAATATAAACCAATTGTAGCAGCTGGTCTTTGATTTAGTGCCATGCAAGAAATCTCTCTGGCTCACTCTACCTCCGTGTCTCAATCTAACTGTGCATATGGCGAGCTCTGTAGCCTGAACTCCCCGGGGGTGTCAGTTTTAATTTTAGGTCTGGACTTTTTTTTTCCTACTTTACCCCACAACCTTACCGGTCCGATGCCAGGTACAATCAGCTGACCTGCTGTTGTTTCTGCTTCAACTTTGAAAGCTTCAACTTTCTTTTCTTGTTTGAAAAGAATTTTATCCGTTCCTCATCATCAGTATTCTTTTTATTCTGTTACATTCTGCACTCTCAGGACAAGAAAACATGAAGTTGTGGCACGTGGGGTTGGGCGCAAATAACAATGCAGGTTTATTGAATAGCTGTTAACTCTACAAAGGCTTGATCTAGACTGAGCTTGCGAAGCTGTCGATGATACCACAGATTGTACACGTGACTAGACTCATAAAGTGGCCATGCAACAACTCCAACTACATAACAAATATAAATTGTTGTTATTGTTGATGATGGTTACCTGGTAGGGGTTTTGAAGATTATGAAAGGGCTTGGTAGGGAAGGCTGATATTTTCCGTTTGAGGGAGACTAAAATGAGGAATTTTAAATACTTACTGGTAAGTACAATAATGGATTCAGGAGAAATGTATTTAACTAAAGATTACTTAGAATAATAATCATTATCAATAATAATCTTTATTAGTATCAGAAGTGAGCTTATATTAACACTGCAATGAAGTGACTGTGAAAATCCCCTAGTTGCCACACTCCAGTGTCTGTTCGGGTACACTGAGGGAGAATTCAGAATGTCCAAGTCACCTTACAAGCACGTCTTTCGGGCCTTGTGGGAGGAAACCGGAGCACCCGGAAGAAACCCACGCAGACACGGGGAGAACGTGCAGACTCCGCACAGACAGTGACCCAAGTCGGGAATCAAACCTCGCACCCTGGTGCTGTGATGCAACAGTGCTAACCACTTTGCTACCATGCTGCTCTTGAGCATAAAATATGAAACTCGCCACCACAAATAGAGGTGAGTAGCACAGATGCATTCAAGGGATGTTAAACAAGTTGCAAGGGATTGGTTGGATGATCAGGGGCAGGAGATGAGTACGGACATTAACAGAGAACAGTTAGGTTGAGTGCCCACTCTCTACATTGACTGTATAGTTAATGCAGTTCTGTGTAATACATCTGGGTGAGTTCCTTCTGCTTTGGCTATTCTGGATTTTCAGAGTTGGGTTGGTTTTCTAAATTGCAACAGATCAGAAAAACCTAAAATAATATTTTAGGAAAATCAAAGGGATCTTTCTGCAGGTAAGATCAGAAAGTTTCAAAAAATGATGAGATATGAAGAGAATATTTCATGTCGGAAACAGAAAATGATTGTGTGTTTGACTCAGGAGGGTGACCTTCATAACTCACTCATCCTCACTTGTCACAGAATTCTCCTTCATGTGCAAGGCTTTCAGGTTGCCCTCTGAATATTCCCCAGTGAAACAAGAGGAAATGGAACTGAATACAAATGAAATAAGAATGGAAAGCACTGATGATCTGGTGGATGGATGCAGCGCAGTGGGTATGTGTTAGTGTGAGAATTTTAGCAAAAGTGCAGAATATACAATGAGAGGGGAATTGGGAAAGAACTTAAAAGGACAAAACAATGAATGATATTAGAAAAGGAAATGTGATGAGAATAGAAACAGATTTAAAATGTAACGTGAAGAAAGGAATATTTTATGGACCCAATCATTACCCTGCCCCCACATCCCCCCAAACCAGAATATTAAAATATGACCTTCAGGAGTGACTTGTTGGTCCTCCAAGGCTGAAAGACTTTGGCCCCACAGAACTGCTCTCTGCCGAATCTAATGATTGTGATTAAAAAAAAGTTAATGTTTAGCACCGGCTACAGAAAGAGTCACACAGAGCAACAGCTTCAAAAAAGCTGGCAAGTCTATTCGGCTCATTACATGTGAAAGAGAGTCATTATTGGGTTTTGTAACTTAATCTCTAGTTAGACAGAACAGTACAAGCAGTTCTGGAGAATGTCCCCAGTGAAATGATGCATTTTCACATTAACAATGGTCATGGTTCATTTTTAGCAAATAACAGACAATGAGCCTCTCCGATAAAAGGGATAAACCATCCCCTCTTGATAATCAATGCCATTAATTTTGCTTAATTCCCCCACTATCAACATCCTGGTACTTAGCATTGACCAGAAACTGAACTGGACCTGTCATATAAATACTGTGGCTACAAGATCAGTTCAGAGGCCGCGAATTATGCTATGTGTAACTCATCTCCTGATTCCCCAGAGGCTGGCCACCATCTACAAGGTATAATCAGGAATGCGATGGAATACTCTCCACTTCCCCATCCAGGAAAAGACAACCTATCTGATCAACACCCAATCTGCTAATTTAAACATTCACTCCCTCCACCACTGAAAAACAATGGCAGCCGTGTGTATTATATACAAGATGCACTGCAACAATCTGTCAAGGCTGCTTCAACAGCACCTTCCAAACTTGCAACCTCTACGACCAGAAGGACAAAGGCAGCAGGTACATGGGAACACCACATCCTGCACGTTTCCCTCCAAGCTACACACCATCCTGATTTGGGATTATATTGCTATTTCTTCACTGTTACGGGATCACAATCTTGGAACTCCATTTTGTGAAACATAGTGGGTGTACCTACACCATATAGATTACACTTACACCACATGGGGTGGCATGGTGGCACAGTAATTGGCATGGCTGCCTCACAGCACCAGAGACCCAGGTTTGATTCCAACCTTGGGTGACTGTGTCAGTTTGCACCTTCTCCCCATCTGTACGTGGGTTTCCTCTGGGTGCTCTGGTTTCCTCTAATGGTCCAAAGGCGTGCAGGCTAGGTAGATTGGCTAGGTTAAATTGCCCCTGGGTGTGGGTCGGGTTGCTGGGATAAGGTGGTGGATTGGGCATAGATAGGGTGGTCTTTTGAAGGGTCGGAGAGGACTCGATGGGTTGAATGGCCTCCTTTTGCACTGTCTAATTCTAGACTGCAGCGGTTCAAAGAGGCAGCTCCCCACCACCTTCTTAAGGGCAATTGGGAATGGGTAACAAATGCTGGCCGAGCCAGTAATGCTCACATCCGATGAAAGAATAAAAACAATACTACAGCACAATTAATAGATCATTATCTTAAAATCTGGAGAAAAAAACAAAGTTGCATTTGGATTTTCAGTGAACCGTTGTTCATGTAAAGGCTATGTCAACTGTCATGCCCCCACATTTGACCCCTGCCCAGTGCATTCAATCACCTCTGAACCCAGTTTGCAGAGGTACTTCATCCAGCCCCATCCTTTCACTAGTGCAGATTTCCTCCTTAGTGCCAGGGCAAAAGAGCTCAGTGGGACAGAGGTCCTTATAGAAAATTTAGTATAAGCTACTTGCAACTTTCCATCCAATAACATTAATGGATAGAAACACCAAGCGTCTCGTGCTGGCTTTGTGCATGAAGCTGTTGGTTTTTATATTCTTTCATGGGATATGGGCATGGATGGCAAGGCCAGCATTTACTCTGCCATGGTGGGATTTGAAAGCGAGTCTACAGATCCTGGGTCTCTGGATTAAATACCACAACGTCATTGCCTCCCAGTTATCAAAGGATTTTTCCATTTTCCTCCTCTAATTCTCCCTATCCTCTTTCTCTCCTTTATTACTTTGAATTGGCACTTTGCTCTTCTAATAATAGCAGCAACAACTGCAAAAATGACAGCCAATTTTCAAATTACAAATTTGTGAGTAAATGACCAGATAATCTGTTTTGGAAGTGTTTGTTGAGGAGTAAATATTCAGCCTCTAGGGAACTTCCCTCTACCTTTTTGAATAGTGTTAGATGTGATTCTGTGATTGGGCAGCATTTTCTGAACAATCCTGAGTGTGTTAATGGTTGCAGAAACAAGCAATTTACGATAATCAGTCGTGCATTTAATGTAACTTATTTGCCCTTGATAGAAGCAACATATATTCCCATACAGAGACCCATTCTCCACAAACAAAAGGAATCTGCTCAAGTTTTGCTAGTTTTTTGAATTAGCTGGAAGCATGGGAGCCTATAGTTCCCTGTTGCTTTCTCTGTGGCAATGTCTTGGCCAATCATTGTTGATTTGCCAACAAACCAGCAACCTTTATCCCTTGTAGAATAAATGATCGTGATTGTTTGAAATTTGGAATTGTGTTGTCCTGATGAGCACCAAATAAAAAGCTTTGGCAACATGTTGTAGGCGGGAAACATATTAATATTGTTTAATTACAACAATTTATTTGGGCAGACCACAATCATAGTCTACTAAGAGTTCTCAGAGGGCTTTGGAAACTATATCGTGCATTAGAAAGGTGAGGTAAAATTTTACACTCAGGAGAAAGACACCACCTAGCTAACATGTGGATGTGGCAAAAAAACTGCCAGCTGAATGTTTATGTGACCCATGTCAGTAGTTTGAATGCCTGGTGACCTCTGTAATACCACAGCGGCCTGAAGTAGCAGACACAGCTGGCAGTGCAATGCCAAGGCTGGTAGCAACAAGTACCAGAGAAGAGATTCGGATGAGCCATAGAGAAATAAAAGTGACAGATAATTCTTCGGGTAGCAGACATCCTGCCTTGTGAACAGCTGAAAATTGTTTCATGTAAAATCTAAAACTGACAATGTTGGAATGTAAATTATGCTCTGCCTACGTGATCTGCAATGTATAAATATCATATGATTCTGTAGCCAGTTGGAGTCTGCTTTAGAGGCCTTTCTATCAAGTTGTTCTCTCCCAATATGTTGGCTAATAAACTATTGTTCTGTTCCTAGGTCTCCTGGGATTATTTCATATAATTATCTGCTCCAGTATAATGTCAATCTTGGAAATGTTGATGTTGAGAGGGACTTGGACGTACTGGTACAGGAACACAGGAAGTTAGTATGCAGATACTGAAAGCAAGTAGGAAGGCAAATGAGCCTTTCTTGCAAGGGGTTGGAGGACAAGGATAAAGAAGTCTTGCTACAATTGTACAGGCTTTGGTGAAGCCACACTTGGAATACCATGTGGACTTTTCATCTCCATATTCAAGAAAAGATATACTTGCACTGGAGACTGCACAGTGAAGGTTCACTACATTGGTCCCTGGGGAAAAGGGTTGTCCTATGAGATGAGGCTGAGTAAATTGAGGACAAACTTTTTTCCGCTCCTTCCAGCAGCGGGAATCATGTCGGCCGGGAACACAAAATTTGGCGTGATGGAAAAACTCAATTTCACACAGGCAGGAAATTAGTCTGGAATTTTGTTCTCCCGAATTTGATGGTGGGTAAAATGGGTTGAGTTTCCTGCTGATCTATTTCAGAAACCATATTTGCATTCATTTGCATCATGAATGCTCATTGAAAGGCCAACTCACTGGAATTACATTCCACCTGCAAAATAAATTCCCCGGCAGCAGAAAATTAGAACAATCTGTTTTGAAGTGGTGTGTACCTGGTAAGCTTCAGTTCATCAATGACTTGGAGGTACTTAGATGCTGCTTTCATCTATCTTTAAGAGAGCTGATGGGATATTCTGTGTACCTGTATCGCAAGCTGTACCAAGACGTGAACATGAGAGTGTATCAGACTATACAATTAATGTCACTGAGGAATTGAGGGATATCTTGAGCAAATATCGAGTAAACTACTTGGCAGACATCCCAAAACTAGATGAGGAATTGAAAGAATTAAAATAATAGCTGGAGAAATATTTAAAACATATGTGAAGATCAAACAAGAAATAAAGAAAATTCATGAGGAAATTTAAGGTATCAAAGAAACCACATGGTGGGATGGTATACATAATTGGGGAAACAATGTACAAATACATACATGGGTACATTTATCATCCTATATTGTGATCATGATAATGGTATGTCAGTTGTTTATGGCTAATGTTGAGAAGATGGAAAGAACAAGTTCAGATGATATTAGAAAAGAGGAGGATGTACAAACTGCTGTAAAGTATGCTTCTGATAAGAGGAGAAGGATATCTCATAAAAGATTATTTTAAACTAAATGAATTATAATGGCCATAAAACCAAAGTGTAATAGTAAAGTGGACCTGTAGGTGGTAGAACACCGGAACATGTTGATACTGTGATCCAATGTTTGAATTTCAAAAGGGGAGAAACGTAGCCGGCCATTCACAGCCTGATACAAAATGGCCAAGCAAAGAAAGGTCACTACTATGGCCTGATGGGAAATGTGGCTAACTAAGACACAACCTGTAACAGGAAGAAGTGACATATATGATTTACAACAAATATTTTTGATTTCACTACTGGCCATAAAGAGTACTGTACAAGATACTGTACAATAAATGTCTTCAAGGGAAAGACTGACCATGATGAAAGAGCAGGATGATAAGCAACACATGTCCCTGAAAGTAAATTGATCTTCATCGATCAAATGGACATTTAGAGGGAAGAGGTACTAAAGTAATCAAGGACAACTGCCCCTAAGGTCAGGTATCCTGCAATAAGCTAATTTGAACACAGACCCCTGTGTGCCATACTCCGGAGAAGACATACGACCCCTGACTGAGTCACGACTCTTTGAACATTCTGACCAGAATGGACAGTGATTGAATAGTGTTGTTCTGTGAGCACATAACTGGAAGTGCCAGCGAGATCACTATCAGAAGAAGAGACAAAGAGATTTCATCAGCAGAACCTCGAGGAACAACATCACAGACGAAGACCTCAAGCTTTGAGTTTGATGAAGTCCGATCCCTCTCTATGCCTGTCCAGCATGAGCGGGTATTGATGCCCCTACAGGTCCATTAGTTAAATATTAGCAGTTAAAATCTATGCTTCTAAGCTTATATTGGTAGTCTTAGAGGGGAATAGAAGCATTTACATGTGTGATACAGTGTAAGAGAATCAATTTTCTAGCAATAGTAAGTGTTGAAGTTTTTCTACATTTTCCCCAATAAAGACATGATTTGATTTAAAGATGAAGTTGGTGTGTCGATCAATTGAGTGGAGCAAAGGTTTCGGTCAACAGGAGGCAACACCGGCAGGTGGAGGGGACCCAGAGGCAGGACTAGGATGTGGTCAAGGAACAGAGTGGAGCAGTGAAAGATTGTCTTGGAGCAAGAGGTATAAGACTGTCCAAAGAAGTGTCTGAGGCAGTCCTGGGTTTGAGGTCACATTGTCAGGGAAATATTGAAGAGACTGTTCTGGGGCTATTTGGGCCATGTTAGAGGGCTTTGCCTCTCTGGGCAGTAATAGTTGTGCACAGTGTAGCGTGCAGGGTGTGATCAATCACCTAAGGCATTTGGTCCTGGGGGTTAGAGTAATGGTATTGTGAAGCTGATGACACAGACATGGTCAGGTGAGGTATCTGTATTCTGTATGTTATGGGTGGGTGTGGATGGTTTCATGGTGGGTGGAAGGGAACGCCAGTATGCATGTGGTCTTAAGAAGGGGAGGGGTCAGGTCAACAATGGGCACAGGGATAATACACATTAAAGTGTTCCGGGAGGAGAGCAGAAATACCCACATGAACAATGATGGGTTCAATGGTAACAGGAAGAGGCTGGATAGGAGGAAAAGGAATTAAAAGGCGGTGAATATGGAGAAGGATGGGAGGAACCTGGTGGCTGATAGAGGGAGATTGGGAGCTGTCCTGCTAGATGAAGGTCAGCAGCACCATTTTCAAGCTCACCTTACAATGGCACAGTTGAAAAAATAAGCTGGGAAAAATTGATCAGGGAGGGGTTGCAGAGCATGTGAGAGGGGTTCAGCATGCCATTTTTTGGCTGCTTAAATGGACACCCTATAAATCGCCTACTCAAACCATGGAGAGTGTGGCTCAGCTAAGTGCTGGACTCAAGGATCCAATATACAATGAACGAGCTTGGGTTCTTTACTAATGTACATTTAGGTGAGAATCCATTAAGTTTAGGTGTTGCGGTGCATATGGTTCTTACAGAGGCCTGTGAGAATGATTAAGGTCAAAAGGTAAATGACCATGTCTGTTACACAGAAGCAGCATATGCCTGACAACCTGCCATGTTCCCAGTACACTGGTTATGGCATTCAAAGCACTATTCTTGCAGTCAGGAAGTAAGTGCAAGAATTATTAATCCATTGTTATGGTCAAGACAACTGGAGGACAACCAACACAAGGCTGACTGTGACTCCCAGGACTTGGGTCTTTTGATGCTAATTTATACCCTCATTGTGAATGCACAGTCATATTCCAGTAGAAAGAATAGCCACCTATCATACTCCATATTATCGTGAAAGGAGTGGTCTTGGAGACTAAGGGAAAGCCAAAGGATAGAGATTGGATTCTTGCCTTGTATATGGAAGGAGAATATTCAAGGGGGTCTATCATTGATTGTTCAATTGTATCTGTTCGCGTATTATGACAGCCTTGGGCTAGTGCGCGGTCAATTCCAGCCCCATGTGCCCCGAGTCACAACGCAAGTCAATTAACCAATAATTCTTATCAAAATACCCAAAGTCTTTGGCCCTTGGCTGCCCAATAATTAGTCACCAGGTTTGTAAATGTAAACACGATTATTGTTTATTTATACTAAGAACTATCATGAAACATGCAGTAAATACAATCTAACAGCCAATCAATCAAACTGAGTCCTCTGTTTGTCCAGTCTGCAAACACCAGTTTAAACCAGCACAGCCTTCCGGATTCTTCTGTTTGAATTAAAAGTACAGGCTTCTTACAGAATGCTTGCCTCAAAGTGAGATGTCTGTTAATCATCCATAGATCAAACATGCAACAGCAAAATAAAAGAAAGGGGAAATCAGGGAATAACCAGAAAGGAGCCTTACAACATATATGAGAAGAAGTGGAGGATGTAGGCTGCAGGAGGCACTCGCTTGTTGATAAGTATAAATAAAATGAGGAGAAGAAGGATCCAGCGCCAATTGACACATCATCATCCTGAGGATTAAGAGCCATCAGGGCTTCAAGGGAAGTTCCAGATGCTGATGAGGAGGAAAAATCCACCAAGGAATTTGGTGCCACCAAGGGGTTATGGAAGAATCAGCTCAAAGATGGAGAGGACCGAGGAGTGCCACAGATGCTTTCACTTATCTAGGGATGTGAAGAGGGTGAGGATACAGGCGAGTCACATGAGAATACCATTGCATCAGCACAACATGGCAGACCTCATACATAAAAGATTTCAGGGAGTATAAGGTGAAGACAGTTCTTTTGTGCTTTGATGCAGCTGACATGGCAACACCTTCACTGTCATCTTCAACATGTCATGAAGCATAAGTTACCTTCCACCTAACAATGGGGTCACCTTTGGAAGTTTCAATAGACCAGGGACCATGTGGCCACTTGTGGAATGTGCTTAGCACTCCTCTAGTGCACATCTTAAGCTAAGCAACTACACTTAGTGCAGTCCTTTCAACCATGGTATCAACAAGCCAGCAGCCATGGCATCCTTCAAGAAGCTGAAATGCTGTCACACATAAATGCACTCATGCCTGCATGACAGCAGCTTGGCAGGAGGAAATATATTCGTCAATGGTTCGCACTTGACCGTCCCAAGAAGGACAACAGCATTTCCCAAAACAACAGCTCTCATGAATGATTAACACAGAGGCGTTAATATTGCACTCCAAGATGCCATTGGACATCACGACACTGATCCGTAACATGACAGTATGCACTCTAAGTATCCTAAGTTAGCATTGCCCTCATAGAGTGACTCAGCAGGACCATTATGTGATTTATTGACAAACACTCATAATGCTGCCAAGTTTATATCCTGTATTGCCTTGGCATTTGGGAGCGATGTGGCCCAGTCAGTTTTGACACAGCAGTCAATGATAAGCTATTCCCATCATTAATACTGCTGAGCACTCAAGGAGATGAGCCGGAGCATTGTTTTCACACCATTAGAGTAATCAACATTGTCCATCTCAGAAAGGCCAAGCATTTCTGGGAACCCAAAGTCAATGAGTGCATAGTCATTGCCTGAATTATATATTGACTTTCATTGTGTTCTTCCACAGAGGTTATTTTGTGAAGCACCGTTTATGAGCTAACTGTCATCCTGACAGCTATGTATACATGTTCATCAGGATAGCACACATCTCTGACAGCGCCCACTCATTCCCATCTAACAGACATTTCAAATGTTACCAAGTGGAACCAACGCCTATTGCCAGGCATTCTCCAGAGGTCCAAGGCCTGGCTTGTCCCAACCAGCTAAGTCTCATGCTCTGTGCAGGTGCACCCTCCTCAGCCTGACCTGCAGGAGTTGAGAGGGTCACAGTGAAGGGATTTTGAGCGGCAGGCCATCCTTGCAGTGTTCCAGGTGGATGGCTCCTGACTAGTGCTGCTTCTACATTTGGTTTCCTGACGGCCCACAGTGCCACATTCCTCTCTCTCCTAGCCTCTGCTGGCTAGAGTGATTGTGTACAGGTCCGAATGCAAATTCAGCTGAAACTGCTAGATCTGGGTCTCCAAGATGGCTGCCATCCTTCCTCTGGAGACTGCGCACATGGGCAGCATGGTAGCACAGTGGTTATCACCATTGCTGCACAGCGCCAAGGTCCCAGGTTCGATTCCCGACTTGGGTCACTGTCTGTGCAGAGTGTGCACGTTCTCCCCGTGTCTGCGTGGGTTTCCTTTGGGTGCTACGGTTTCCTCTCTCAAGTCCCGAAAGACATGCTGTTAGGTGAATTGGACATTCTGAATTCTCCCTCGGTGAACCTGCACAGGCGCCGGAGTGTGGCGATCGGGGGATTTTCACAGTAACTTAATTGCAGTGTTAATGTAAGCCTACTTGTGACAATAGAGATTATTATTATCTTTACTTGCGGAGCCACAACATCAGTCAGAACGTGGATGGGATTCTCCATCCTTCGTTCCAGTCTAATGCTGGCCTCAAGCAACTCTGCCTGATGTTCCCCTGCCAGTCTTTGCAGCTCCAATATTCTCATATTCATTACTGGACTTGCACTCAGCAGAGGCCTGGCCTCCAACACTCCACCAAATGTCAGAGACCTTCTCTGGCACTGCCTCCGCCTGCTGAGGATATGTGTCCATGAGGTGATCACCAGATTGTGATCCCGAGCATACTCTAGAACTTGGACTAACCAAAGTGCATGCATTTGAGCTGGTGAAGGGTGCAGGTGAACAGAGTGACTAGTCTTCCTCAGATGCTTCCTCTACCTTCTCATCTGAGGTGTTCTGGGGCCTGGGGCTCAGGCACTAGCTTAGCATCTTCCTCCACCTTTTCTTGCTGGTGGCTTGGATAGAGAGAAGAGATAATTAGTAATTGACTTGACAGACTCCAACATGTTAGGTCACTCACAGTCATTGACATTCATCATGTATCATCACCGTGGACGTTAGCTCCTGGTTTACCTGCTATCCCTTTTGTGTGCCATGGGCACTGACCTCCCTGTTGACCTCCTCCCTGGCCAACGTGGTCAGATGGGAGGACCTCCTGCTGCCACCCCTCAAAAAGGGACCTCCCATTTTTCCTAGATGCCTGGAGGCGACTCCTCCAGTGTGCCTCACTGAATTGTGGAGCTGAGGGTTTGTTGTGTTTGGTAACCATGGTATTGCTGAAGTTCAGCCAACTGGTGTGAGGAAATACCTGTGTGGGTGGCATTTAAATATATATCAGGACCTTTGATTAGGGCAGATGAACCATTGCCCATCCTGCCACAAGATTCGACAAGCTCCTTCTTGATGCATAATTAATGACCTCAACAGTGAACAATCGGATGGGAATATCTTCCCCACCATCTGGCTAGGATATTTCATTCCCATTCTGTTTGGGTGTGAATGGTGATGGGAGTAGAAAATCTCGCAAGAGGCCCAAATCGTGTTTTACGTCAACACATTCTTGATGTGATAGTCTGGAATTATTACCCATGTACACTGGGAAACAGGAACTCCTCATGTCCACGGGTGGCAACCTCAGATTTTAGTGCTGGAAGCACAATAGCAAGATGACGGAGCCTATCTTATGTAGGGACTCAGAAGGAGTGAGACTAATAGGAGGGTAGCATCTGGGGACCAGTTGCATCAATTTACGTCAGAAAACACTGGCTGGATTACTAAATGCCAATGGTTGAAAGTATGCTTAATATTCCAATTGCCTTTGCATGACATGTGTTAATCATTGCTCATTTCCAGTTTTCCACAATAAAACAAGAAACAGGCATTTGAAAGAACCCCTCCCCTTTCCCTGGGGAAACATACAAATAAAAAATGTGGCAAGGATTTTCTTCCAATCAAATTTTCCAAGATAGGCTGGATATATCTACTCTTCATTTCTGTTAGAAACAGATTCCTATTGTACAGCCACAGCTTCCCACAGTCATCTTGAATATTTAAACGTACGGATCATGCGGTTCATTGGAAAATGCCCTTGGAGGCCCCTACAAATAATAATAATAATCACTCATTGTCACAAGTTGGCTTCAGTGAAGTTACTGTGAAAAGCCCCCACTCGCCACATTCCGGCGCCTGTTTGGGGAGGCTGGTACGGGAATTGAACCCACGCTGCTGCCTTGTTCTGCATTACAAGCCAGCTGTTTAGCCCACTGTGCTAAACCAGCCCCTTGCTCCCATCCTATTTATTCTACACCATGGGCGGGATTCTCCGACCCCCCGCCGCGTGGGAGAATCGCTGGGGTTGGCGTGAATCCTGCCCCCGCCATCCTCCTAATTCTGCCGCCCCCCCCAATAATTGCCCTGGCATGAGTCGGCCACCTGCCTCGGAGAATGGCAGGGTCCGACGCGACTCAATGGGCCCCAGGGCTGACCGGATTCTCTGGCCCGCGACGAGCTGAAGTCCTGCCCGTTCTTTGCCAGTCCCGCCGGCGTAAATTAGAGTAGGTCCCTTACCGGCGGGACCTGGCGGCGCGGGCGGGCTCCGGGGTTCTTGGGGGGGGCGGGGGAAAGGGCCTCCACAGGTGCCTCCACGACGACCTGGCCCGCAGTTGGGGCCCACCAATTCGTGGGCGGGCCTGTGCTGTGGGGGCACTCTATTGCTCTGCACCAGAGTCCTCCGCCATTCCCGGTGCGGAAGCGAATCCCTCTGCACATGCGCAGGGATGACGTCAGCACGCGCTGGCGCTCCCGCGCACGCACCGACTCGCACCGGCCAGCGGAGGCCCTTCGGCGCCGGTTGGCCTGTCGCCAAGCCCCTTTCCTGCTGGCCGGGGCGCCAACCACTCCGGGGCGGGCCTAGCCCCTGAAGATGCGGAGGAATCCGCACCTTTGTGGCAGCCCGACGCAAGAGTGGTTTGCGCCACTCCGCCCTGCCGGGTAGGGGGGAATACCGCCCCATAGATTTATGGCCATATTTTCCAGGACAAAGAGAAAATTCGAGAACAAGTAATTTGTTAGACATGTATTCAGAACTAAATATGATTCAAGATGATAAGACTATACTATAATATTCATACCAAATGGTTTTTCATAGTGTAGTTTGCTTGTATTTACCTGTTTAATTTGCAATCTGTGTGCTTCCTGTTCACACTTGCATAATTCCATAATTTTTCTTTTGATATTATTGTCTTATTGGATTCACTAAAATATCCAGTAAAACTGCTACAAGATATACACTTTGTCTTGCCTGTTCTGTTGGATTTGTTCCAACATCAAAAATAATCTAGATTTCTGAATACTGTAAGATCTCCAGCAGAAAATCTGTCGTACAGCTTCTGTCTGTTACCATCCCTCAGGGATCTGTCCTTGGCCCACTTCCTTTGGTGCCTTACATCAATGTTTGATCCTGAGCTAGAGCCTTTACATTTGCAGATGATACTGTTTTATTTTCCCGAGCCTGTCTATGTTTTGTGCTGGGTGTCCTCTGAACAGAAGTGTCATTTTCTCAGTCAGAGCTTTGTTCCATTTGCCTTCTCTCTCTTCAGGTACCATTGGCAACCATGGACTTCATGTGTTGTTCAGTGGTGACGCTTGGGAAGACGCTGCAATGCTTTGCCTAGCCTTCTGCAGGTCTGGTTCACAAGGAAACTCACCTGCTCTTGCCACCTAGCATAGGTCTTCCAGAAGGATTTACGGCGTGATAATCATCCTGTTTGGACAAATGGTGAATGCATCTTCCTTGGCCATCAAGTCGTGGATCGTGAATCGAACATCGAGATTCTGGGTTTGAGGCATGTACATTACCTGCTGTACCACAAGCCTGTATTAATCACACCAATAGAAAGTTTGCTTAATAAATCATCAGCTTGAGGACACCTGACTTATTGCTCATTGCAAGTCATTTTGCGACATTTCTGAGATTTCCCTCGATCATGAAGAAACCGAAGAGATTCCAACAAATCTTTTCCCCTTCGGTATTTTTGGCTTCTCTTTGTCACACGAAAAGTAAGAGAAAATCACTGAGCACCGAGTGAGGGAAAATCACTGAGCACCGAGTGAGAGAAAATCACTGAGCACCGAGTGAGGGAAAATCACTGAGCACCGAGTGAGAGAAAATCACTGAGCACCGAGTGAGGGAAAATCACTGAGCACCGAGTGAGGGAAAATCACTGAGCACCGAGTGAGAAAACCACTGAGCACCGAGTGAGAGAAAATCACTGAGCACCGAGTGAGGGAAAATCACTGAGCACCGAGTGAGGGAAAATCACTGAGCACCGAGTGAGAGAAAATCACTGAGCACCGAGTGAGGGAAAATCACTGAGCACCGAGTGAGAGAAAATCACTGAGCACCGAGTGAGAGGAAATCACTGAACACCGAGTGAGAAAACCACTGAGCACCGAGTGAGAGAAAATCACTGAGCACCGAGTGAGAGAAAATCACTGAGCACCGAGTGAGAGAAAATCACTGAGCACCGAGTGAGGGAAAATCACTGAGCACCGAGTGAGGGAAAATCACTGAGCACCGAGTGAGGGAAAATCACTGAGCACCGAGTGAGAGAAAATCACTGAGCACCGAGTGAGGGAAAATCACTGAGCACCGAGTGAGAGAAAATCACTGAGCACCGAGTGAGAGGAAATCACTGAACACCGAGTGAGAAAACCACTGAGCACCGAGTGAGAGAAAATCACTGAGCACCGAGTGAGGGAAAATCACTGAGCACCGAGTGAGGGAAAATCACTGAGCACCGAGTGAGAGAAAATCACTGAGCACCGAGTGAGAGGAAATCACTGAGCACCGAGTGAGAGGAAATCACTGAACACCGAGTGAGAGGAAATCACTGAGCACCGAGTGAGAGAAAATCACTGAGCACCGAGTGAGAGGAAATCACTGAGCACCGAGTGAGAGGAAATCACTGAGCACCGAGTGAGGGAAAATCACTGAGCACCGAGTGAGGGAAAATCACTGAGCACCAAGTGAGGGAAAATCACTGAGCATCGAGTGAGGGAAAATCACTGAGCACCGAGTGAGAGAAAATCACTGAGCACCGAGTGAGGGAAAATCACTGAGCACCGAGTGAGAGAAAATCACTGAGCACCGAGTGAGGGAAAATCACTGAGCCACGAGTGAGAGAAAATCACTGAACACCGAGTGAGAAAACCACTGAGCACCGAGTGAGAGAAAATCACTGAGCACCGAGTGAGGGAAAATCACTGAGCACCGAGTGAGGGAAAATCACTGAGCACCGAGTGAGAGAAAATCACTGAGCACCGAGTGAGGGAAAATCACTGAGCACCGAGTGAGAGAAAATCACTGAGCACCGAGTGAGAGGAAATCACTGAGCACCGAGTGAGGGAAAATCACTGAGCACCGAATGAGGGAAAATCACTGAGCATCGAGTGAGGGAAAATCACTGAGCACCGAGTGAGAGGAAATCACTGAGCACCGAGTGAGAGAAAATCACTGAGCACCGAATGAGGGAAAATCACTGAGCACCGAGTGAGGGAAAATCACTGAGCACCGAGTGAGAGGAAATCACTGAGCACCGAGTGAGAGAAAATCACTGAGCACCGAGTGAGAGAAAATCACTGAGCACCGAGTGAGAGAAAATCACTGAGCACCGAGTGAGAGAAAATCACTGAGCACCGAGTGAGGAAAAATCACTGAGCACCGAGTGAGAGGAAATCACTGAGCACCGAGTGAGGGAAAATCACTGAGCACCGAGTGAGGGAAAATCACCGAGCACCGAGTGAGAGAAAATCATTGAACACCGAGTGAGAAAACAACTGAGCACCGAGTGAGAGAAAATCACTGAGCACCGAGTGAGAGAAAATCACTAAGCACCGATTGAGGGAAAATCACTGAGCACCGAGTGAGGGAAAATCACTGAGCACCGAGTGAGAGAAAATCACTGAGAACCGAGTGAGGAAAAATCACTGAGCACCGAGTGAGTAAAATCACTGAGCACCGAGTGAGGGAAAATCACCGAGCACCGAGTGAGAGAAAATCATTGAACACCGAGTGAGTGAAAATCACTGAGCACCGAGTGAGTGAAAATCACTGAGCACCGAGTGAGAGAAAATCACTGAGCACCGAGTGAGTGAAAATCACTGAGCACCGAGTGAGTGAAAATCACTGAGCACCGAGTGAGAGAAAATCACTGAGCACCGAGTGAGAGAAAATCACTGAGCACCGAGTGAGAGAAAATCACTGAGCACCGAGTGAGAGAAAATCACTGAGCACCGAATGAGGGAAAATCACTGAGCACCGAGTGAGGGAAAATCACTGAGCATCGAGTGAGGGAAAATCACTGAGCATCGAGTGAGGGAAAATCACTGAGCACCGAATGAGGGAAAATCACTGAGCATCGAGTGAGGGAAAATCACTGAGCATCGAGTGAGGGAAAATCACTGAGCATCGAGTGAGGGAAAATCACTGAGCACCGAATGAGGGAAAATCACTGAGAATCGAGTGAGGGAAAATCACTGAGCATCGAGTGAGGGAAAATCACTGAGCACCGAATGAGGGAAAATCACTGAGCATCGAGTGAGGGAAAATCACTGAGCATCGAGTGAGGGAAAATCACTGAGCACCGAGTGAGGGAAAATCACTGAGCATCGAGTGAGGGAAAATCACTGAGCACCGAGTGAGGGAAAATCACTGAGCAACGAATGAGGGAAAATCACTGAGCACCGAGAGCCTTTGGGAAGGCCCGACCCCTGAGTGGTTGGCGCCACTCCCCTACTCCGGGACCCTCCGTCACGCCGGGTAGGGGAGAATGCCGCCCCAGATTAGATACATTTTCCAGGCCAATGGAATTTTGGGAGAAGACCGGCAAAAGGTAATCCGCCTCACAGCTTGCGAGGCCTTGACCGTTGGTATTATAAAGAGCCCTATCTACCAGGCTACTCCGGATTCCAAGTCATTTGATGATTTAGTTGCACTGGTATACCACTATGACCCAAGGCCATCAGGTATTACACAATAGTACCGGTTCAACGTGGCTGTTTGAACTCTAGGTGAGTCAGTGACTGATTTATTGGCCAGCCTCCAGCAGCTGGCAGAGCATTGCAGGTTCGGGCCATCCCTATCCAAAATGTTGAGGGATCGGCTTGTGTGTGAAATCAATAACATGGTCATGTAAGGGGAGAGATTGGTGGAGCCCACATTGGATTTAAAGCGGGCCATTGTGCAAGCGCTGTCCCGTGAGAATGCGGAGAAAGGAGTACAGGAACTTCAAAGTTCCATGGACTATGTGTCCATAGTGCTACCTGACCTCCATACCGGACATCCGCGACATCCCGGGGCAATGCCCGAATGGCCAGGTCACCTCCAAAGCGACAATCAAAGGTAAAATACCGCAGTCGGGCTCAATATTCGTGATCCACCACAGACCAGCGGACCACCTCCCTGAGAATGAGGGGGAATTTTGACAGCAATGTTAGGCATGTGGGCATCGAACATGTTTTAACCAGGACGACATGAATCGGCAGAGAGAGCGCCGCCGAGGGCAGGCGATGAGGTGGCCGTGAGCCAGGGCCTTGCACGTTGCCCCACCCGAAGAAGACATCACAGCCCCGAAGGTGGCTCCGATTCGGGTCACACTGCAGGTGACTGGACACCCCCTTGTGATGGAAATGGACATAGGGGCCATCGTCTCCATCATTGGTCAGCGGATCTTCCACCAACTCCGCACAGGAATCTTGCCACTAATCCTGCATGACACCAAGGCCAAATTGGCAACTTAAATGGCTGAGTCACAGAACATCGTAGGAATCACCATGACCCCAGGAGCTCACGGACAGCAAACTGTCAGGCTACCTTTTGTCCTGGTGCAGGGGCCGGGACCTAACCTGTTGGGGCGTGATTGGCTAAGCATCCTCTGTCTCGATTGGCAGCATATTTTCCAGATGGGCACTGGAAATCTGTATGAGGTCCTTGTCAAATATCCGGAGGCATTCCAGGAGGACATGAACAAGGTAAAGGGTGTCAGGGAACACATCTATGTAGATCCAGATGGCAGCCAAAATATTACAGGGCATGGCCTATTCCTTAAGCCTTACTTGCTAAGGTAGATGGAATTGCGGCACATTATACACTCAAACGATTTGTGGAGTGGGCTTCATGCATAGTGCTTGTTAGGTGAATTCGGCATTCTGAATTCTCCCTCTGCGTACCCGAACAGGCGCCAGAGTGTGGCAACTAGGGGCTTTTCACAGTAACTTCATAGCAGTGTTAATGTAAGCCTACTTGTAACACTAATAAAGATCATTATTATACCAATTCCGTTGAAGTAGATGGGGAGGAGTATTTTGTTTTAGTTGACAAGCTATAACAAGCAGATGAATATTGAGTCTATGTCCAATACCACCAGTAACAAAATTATTGAGGATTTGAGAAGTTGATGTGTAATTTATGGGTTGCCAGAGATGCTGGTGACAGAATCAAAAAGTGGAATTCTCCCAACCCACCCATGGCAGGTTTGGTGGCGGGAGAACGCGGATAACCTGGCGAGAAGCAATGAGTCAGAAACCCGCCTGCATAAAGTCACATTACAATTTTCCCAATAGTGGGCTAATGGCTAGTTAATGGCTGGTTGATGGCTGATCACTCTTCCTGCTTACAGGTGGCATGAATTCCATTTCCTTCAATTTGCATCTCAAAATGCTCATTGAAACAGCTGGCCGTGTTCCCGCCAGGTGGAACCATGAGTGAACCACGCCGGCGGGAACTCGGCCAGTTGTCGGCAGAGAATCGCCGTGGGGGGGGGGGCGGATCCGACACTGGGCGGGGGGGGGGGGGGGGGGGGGGGGCCTCCAGGACGGCCAGGCGCATGATCCCACCGATTGGCCGGTGCACGCGATCTCGGGAGGACCTATATTGACCGGCCGGCCCGTGGCTTGGGTCCGCCATGTTGCGCAGTGCCGCTGCTGCAGTCGGCCGCCCCACGCACGCGCGAACCCGCGGCCGGAAGTGCTGGGCCCCGAATCGGCAGCCGGAGATGCGAGGAGCACTCCGGGGCCCTGCTTGCCCCCTGCAAAACAGAGAATCACCCTGGACTTTCTGCAGGAATGGGGCTATGTGGAGACATAGCCCCATTGTCAGAGATTTCCGCCCCATGTTGCAGTTATATACTACCTTGGTGAGGCCACATTTGGAGTACTGCATGCAGTTCTGGTCACCGGTTTATCAGAAGGACGTGGAAACGATAGCGAGAGTGCAAAGAAGGTTCACCAGAATGTTGCCTGGTCTCGAGGGTGTTGTCTATGAGGAGAGGCTGAATAATCTAGGATTGTTTTCACTGGAAAGACGAAGGCTAAGGGGAGACATGGTAAAGGTCTACAAGATTATGAAGGGCATGGACAGGGTGGTTAGTCAGAGGCTTTTTCAAGGGTTGAAGTGTCAATTACAAGGGGGTACAGGCTCGAGGTGAGAATGGGGGAAAGTTTAAAGGACATATGCGAGGTAGGGTTTTCACGCAGGGAGTGGTGGGTGCCTGGAACACGCTGCCAGAGGATGTGGTGGAAGCAAGCACATTAGCAACATTTAAGAGGCATCTGGATGGGACATGAATATGGAGGAAATAGAGGGATATGGACCGAGTAAGGGCAGAAAGTTTGTTTTTAGTTAGGGCATCATGGCCGGCACAGGCTCGGAGGGCCAAAGGGCCTGTTCTTGTGCTGTGCTTGTTTCTTTGTTCGAGAATCAAAAGTAAATTGGTTCTGTCTGGGAGGGGTATGATGAAGTGTGGGAGGACCACTAAGCTGGCCTCTGGGAATCCTTCTTGCAACACATACTCCCTTATTGATGCAACTACAGTGGAGAGGATGCAGGTTAATTAAACAGGACAAGAGCCCTTGAAACAAACGTAAGTCAGATTTCTAATTTAGCGCTTTGAAAGGAATCGGAACAATTCAGTAGCCTCGCATCAAAGTTAAAAAGGATACATTGTGGGAGACAGGAATTCAGTCATGGAGAGTGAAGGTTATAGTGAAGGGGGTCACAGGTTAACAATTAAAGGATCAAGGCAATATAAACTGCCAAGGATTAGCTGTCCAACTTTTCCCATAGCTCTCCCATTCACACTTTTCCCATAGCTCTCCCATTCACACTTTTCCCATAGCTCTCCCATTCACACTTTTCCCATAGCTCTCCCATTCACACTTTTCCCATAGCTCTCCCATTCACACTTTTCCCATAGCTCTCCCATTCACACTTTTCCCATAGCTCTCCCATTCACACTTTTCCCATAGCTCTCCCATTCACACTTTTCCCATAGCTCTCCCATTCACACTTTTCCCATAGCTCTCCCATTCACACTTTTCCCATAGCTCTCCCATTCACACTTTTCCCATAGCTCTCCCATTCACACTTTTCCCATAGCTCTCCCATTCACACTTTTCCCATAGCTCTCCCATTCACACTTTTCCCATAGCTCTCCCATTCACACTTTTCCCATAGCTCTCCCATTCACACTTTTGTTCTCAACACCCTTTACCCAATCTGGTCTTTGGTATCTCTTTTCAGAGAGGAGCCAAAAGTGAAAATGGACACAGTGATCCTGGGAGCTTTTATGCAAAGTTCCATTTGGGACAGGAGGTGAAGGAGAGAAAGATATCTGGGTACACAGCTCCAGAAGGAGGCACTGCATGTGGGACAAGGCCAGGGGAGCGTGAGCAGCAAGCGGAGGTTGAGGAACAGAGGTGCAGACAGCAGAGATTGACTGGTAACATTTTGGGTTTATCGTCACGAGTCTCGTTTTTCCAAATGACTGAGTGGCAGTGCAGAGAACGGATGTGGTTGTTCAAAGATTTGGTCCATCACATATACCATATTCTCTGAGAATACCTGATACAATGTTGGTTTGGAGGCTTCCCCGTGTCAGTGGCCCTGAAGGTGATGGCAGCACTAATTTTCTTTGCCTTTGGTTCTTTCCAGGGATCAACTGGGGACCAGTGCGACATTTCACTGGACGGGCATAACCAGGTTCAGAGATTTATTAGCTTTGCAGATACCTTTGGAATCCCTAGAGTGGATGGAGCAATAGACTGCACCCATGTGGATGTATGTCTTATCACCTTTGATGATTTGTGACATCTACACAAAGGTCCCTCTGCACCACCCCTTTAGAATTGAACTCTTTGTTTTACATTGCCTCGCTACGCTCGTCCTGCTAAAATTAATCACTTCATACTTCCCTGAATTAAATTTCATCTGCCACTTGCCCGCCCATTGCACCAACTTGTCTCTTCCTTTTTCAGGCTCCCTGGCAGCAGTCCTTGAATTTCAACAACTCCAAGGGCTTCCATTCTGTCAAAGTGTAGTTGGTAAAAGACCACTGAAAGCACATTCTGCATGTTTGTGCTTGGTTCTGTTTTTGCAAATTCACCACTCTTCTTAGAATTCCCCCTATACCAAAAAGGGCCAATATTCTAAAAGAGTGTTTATAAACATTGTGGTTAGCATCAAAGCAGAGTAAATGAGATGCATTCAAGCGTGAAGAAAAAGATCAATGAACATTCCACCGAGTAGCTGTCTCTGGAGTATTAAAACTGTCAATCACTGGCTAATGCAATGTATTGCGGTGTGAAATTGAATGGAAGATCTGCATTTCAAAGGCTGTCGAGGAATTTCAAGTCATTATTTGAAGTGTACTGGGATTTTGAGGGAGCCTCTGACACTTGTAACAGCTGCTGCTTTGAATACTTCTGTTTGAGGCAGCAGATGTTAGGAAAGGGTTAAGTGAAAATGCAGAGATTTTTGTCACCATACTAGCTGAACTGTTCTTCAGCTTTCAGGCAGGGGTCTCTGATGAGGGGGGTCATATGAGAAGGGATCAGGTTACTGTCATGCTGTGGAGGGTGACCTAAAATTCCCGTGGTGGTGGAGGGGAGGATGCCAATATTTGCCAGTGCAGGGTGGAGGCAGGATTTTTGTTGTGGGGGCTGGAGGGGGGAACCAGACACCGGACCTCAATATCGGGCCGCCCACCCAAAATAGCAGCACAATACCGGGATTTCCATTATGCATATATTTGCATGGAAAAGGAGAGGGAATCATCCTGTGGACCACTTCTAGCGATAGCGGAGACCAAGATCGATTCTACCCTGGTGTTGGCACTATGTCTCCAGAATTAATAATCCAGCTCATGACATTGTGGCAATAACAGAGACCTAGCTCAAAGAAAGGTACATCCCAGTATTAAATACTCCAAGGTGTTCAGGAAAGATAGGAGAGGAAGAAAAGAGGGGAGGAGTAACATATTGGTTAAGGAAAACATTGTAGTGCTGGATAAAGAGGATGTCCCAGAGGAGTCAAGAATATAATCTGTTTGGCTCGAGCTGAGAAACAAAAAAGATGCAACTATGTTTTTGCTGGTGTAGCGTGTAGGCCACCAACCAGTGGGTAAGATGTAAAGGCACAAATTTGCAAGGAAGTTACAGAGGGGCGCAAGTATTATTGCAACAATACAAAAGCGAAATGCTGTGGATGCTGGAAATCTGAAGCAATGACAAACATTGAAGTACTCAGCAGATCAGGCAGCACCTATGGAGAGAACCAATTAATTGAAAGCATTTCAGGTCGATGAAGTTTCATCAAAATGGAAGAAAGGTAGGAATGTAAGTTTTTAAGCCAGTGCCAATGTTTTCATGTCATTCTTTCAGTTATCAGTTGGAAGTTTAAGTTTCTTTTTTAAAAAGCTATCGGTCTCCATGGGACTGTAACATTGCGCATGTCTCTCCATGAGGTTGACCACTCACTCAATGGAAGATAAAATCCCTGAGCCATTGTGATACACATGAGGTGAATACGCTCCTCCAGTCTCTGTTCCATACTCTGTACTGCCTCTGGAATCTCCGATATGCAGGGATACATCTCCTTCTGCTGTCTGTGGAAGGCATAAGATGAGATGATGAGACTTCGCCGAGGGGAGTGGAAACCTCTGCACTCCTGAGGTGAACTAATGCTATCGGGGCGGCACATGGCGCAGTGGTTACCACTGGGACTACAGCGCTGAGGACCCGGGTTCCAATCCCGGCTCTGGGTCACTGTCCGTGTGGAGTTTACACATTCTCCTCGTGCTTGTGTGGGATTCACCCCCACAACCCAAAGATGTGCAGGTTAGGTGGATTGGCCAGGCTAAATTGCCCTTAATTAGAAAAAATATAATTGGGTACTCTAAATGTATAAAAAAAGCATAATGCTATCAGTGTGCGGCATGCTATCAGATAAGATTGAGTGTTCTTTAACCCCTTTATGATCACTTTTTCCTCTGAATTCATGAAGTGTTCCTGGAGCTGTGATTTTGCCAGGTTACATTCTTCCACTATTTTACCTCTAGGAACACAGGAAATAGGAGCAGGAGTAGACCACTCGGCCACTTGAACCTACTCCACCGCTGAACTATATCATGGCTTAGTTTCTACCTCAATGTTATTTTCCCGCATTATCGCCATATCGCTTGTTGTCTTTACTATCTAGAAATCTAAGGACCACTATCGTGAACATGTTCAATGGCTGAACCTCCTCAGCATTCTGAGGAAGGGAATTCCAAAGATTCACCATTCTCTGAGTGACGAACTTCCTCTTCATCTCAGTCCTAAATGGCCTACCTCTTAATCTGTCCCCTTGTTCTAGATGATCTCAGCCTCCAACCTCAACCCCTGCTGCCAGGGGAAGCATCTTTTCTGCATCTATCTCATTGAGCCCTGTAAAAATGTTGTATGTTTCGATGAGCCCTCTGTCCATTCTTCCAAACTCTGGAGAATACAAGGCCAGTCTACTCAATCTCTCCTCGTAGGACGATTCAATAACTAGTAACAGCCTGCCCACCTGAGAATGGCCTCTTAATTCTACTCTCTGTTTTCTGTCCATTAACCAATTCTCAATCCATGCCAGGATATTACCCTCAAAGCCCATGTGCTTTAATTCTGCTCACTAACCTCCTGTGTGGGAGCTTATTGAAAGCCTTCTGAAAATCCAAACACACCACATTCACTCGTCTGTAAGTTACAATACTCAAAATATTCCAATAGGTTTATCGAACGTGATTTCCTTTTCATAAATCCATGTAAATTCTGCCCAATTCTACCATTATTTTCTAAGGGCTAGATTCTCCGGCCTCCCAGCACATGGGCGCGATTCTCCGCTCCCGACGCCGGGTGGGAGAATCGCGGGAGGGCCGGGCAACTCACGACACGCCCCCCCTGGTTCCACCGCCCCAACCCCCCCCCCCCCCCCCCCCCCCCCCCCCCCCGCGATTCTCCCGCCGCGCCGCTTGGAAGAATCGCCGCTCGCCGTTTTTCACGGCGACCGCCGATTCTCCGGCCCGGATGGGCCGAGCGGCCTGCCGTTCCGACCGGTTCACGACGGCGGCAACCACACCTGGTCGCTGCCATCGTGAACATGGGAGCCAAATGCTCGATTAAGGCTTCTCCCCATGATGCGCGATTCTCCACTCCCCACGCCGGGTGGGAGAATCGCGGGAGGGCCGGGGGACTAATTTCACGCCCCCCTGGCGCCCCCCGCGATTCTCCCACCCCCGCTTAGAAGAATCGGCGCTCGCCGGTTTTCACGGCGACTGGCAATTCTCCGACCCGGATGGGCCGAGCGGCCTGCCGTTTGCGACCGTTTCACGACGGCGGCAACCACACCTGGTCGCTGCCATCGTGAATATGGGTGCCAAATGCCCGTTTGAAGCTTGTGGGGGGCGGAGAGGGGAGTGAGCACCACGGCTGTGCTCGGGAGGGGACTGACTCGCGATCGGTGCCCACCGGTCGGGCCGGCGTCTCAAAGCGACGCGCTCTTTCCCCTCCGCCATGAGGCAGCGGGGCAGCGGAGGGGGAGGTGGCAACCACGCATGCGTGGCTTGGAGCCGTCAGCCGTCGTGACGTCAGCCGCGCATGCGCATGTTGGAGCCGGCCAACCTGCGCATGCGCGGCTGACGTCACTTAGGCACCACCATCGCGTCATTCTCGGCGCGCCATCTTGACGCAAGCGTCAAGGCCCGGCGGCCGAGAGTTAAGGAGCTCCGCTTCTAGCCCCCGGGTGGGGGTGAATAAGGTGCGAGGAGCAACCTCCGAGGCAGTCGTGAAACTCGGCCGAGTTCACAACGGCCTTCCCGATTTATCGCGGGAGCGGAGAATTCCTCCCATGTTTCTCAGCGGTGCACTGTTCGCTGGCAGTGGGATTCTCTGCTCCCGCTGCTGTCAATGGGAATGGCCATTGAAGCCACCACATGCCGCTGGGAAACCCACGGTTGGGGATGCACAGCGGCCGGATCAGAGAATCCTGCTGCAAGCGAACTGCTAGAAAATTCCGGCCTGAGTATTCAGTTATCACATCCTTTATAATAGATTGAATTATTTTCTCTACTGCTGATGTCAGGCAAACAGGCCTGCAGTTCCCGGTTTTCCCTCTCCCTCCTATATAATCAGTGGGATTACATTTGCTACCTTCCAATCTGCAGGAACCATTCTTGGAGCTATAGAATTCTGGAAGAATTCTCTCCATGTTTTTCAACGCTCTGGATGTGGATCATCAGGTCCATTAATTTCTCCAATACTATTTTTATTGAACAAATAATTTCTTTCAGTTCTTCACTCTCTCTCCAGTTCCTTGTTACTCCAGTATTTCTGAGAGGTTTTTTCTTTATGCCTCTGTGGAAACAGACACAAAAGTATCTGTCCAGTTTCTCCACAATTTCTTTATGTCCATTATAAATACTCCCGTGTCTGCCTGTATTGGGCCCACATTTATTTTTACTAATCTTTTCCAATTTACATATCTATAAAAGCTGTTACAGTCCGTTCTCGATGTTTCTCGATATTTACTCTCAAATTCTATTTTCCCTTTCTTTATCAGTTTCTTGGTCTTACTTTGCTGAATCTTAAAATGCTTCCTATCCTCAGATTTACTACTTCTTTGGAAATTTTATAAGTCTCTTCCCTTGATCAAATACAATCTTTACATGCTCTTGTTAGCCATAGTTGGATCATCTTATTCATTGTGTGTTTATGCTTCAAGGGAACGTCTATTTCTTGCAAACCATTAATTAATTTACAATATCGATCTTGTACTCTAACATTCAAAATGAACGTGACGTAAGTATGAATTAACAGGCAAACTGTGGTTGAACACCCCACAATGCACATTAAATAGCAGATGCGACCAAGACAGATCCCATGAATTTCTCAGAAACCCACTCAGATGTTAGGTGGATTGGCCATGCTAAATTGCCCGTAGTGTCCTAAAAAGTAAGGTTAAGGGGGGGGGGTTGTTGGGTTACGGGTATAGGGTGGATACGTGGGTTTGAGTAGGGTGATCATTGCTCGGCACAACATCGAGGGCCGAAGGGCCTGTTCTGTGCTGTACTGTTCTATGTTCTATGTTAGACATCACTGTAAGTCAATGGGCGCGATTCTCCCAGCCCCGCCCATTTGGCGTCGGGAAGGGAGGCTGGAGTGGCGTGAACCACTCCAGAGCCGTGCTAGCCCCCTGTGGGGGTCAGAATCGGTTGTCCCTGCGCCCATTTCGCGCCGTTGTGACTTAGTCTCCATTTCGGAGAATCGCGCCCACAAAATCTCATTAAAACTCTGCCTCCCTCATGAGAGATTCAAACTCTTCACCATCTAGCCTCTGAATTCCTTCAAATGTTGCTCTGACTCAGACTGCCTCAATGACTCCTCACCTCCTGATGGTTCAATCTCCAGTGACTGCATTTCACTGGATTCACAAAGCTGCATGCCTGCCTCTAATTACTGGCACAATTCCATCTATTTCTGGGCCATTAGCTTTACTAAACTAGCATCAGCCCTGGGTGTCTCCAACCTCATCTCTCCTAGCCGCAACAAGCAATAAATGGCTCCCAGGTTGTCTCTGATCCCTAACTGCCTGGCACAGAACCAGAGACCTTCCACCGCCTTCTCATTCCCCAGGATGTCCCTGAGCCTGAACTGCCTGGAGCCTCAGGGCTCTCTCTGAACTGCACATGACTACAAGGACCAAACTGTAACCAGACGCCTCTCCCAGCAAACACAGACAAATTGAAACCAGAGAACCGTCTTAAATTTCACCCATCTCCATGACGATGCGGCATTTCATGGTTCACTGAAAGCTTTTAAACTCATTTATCTCTAACTCCCAAAAACAAACATGACTCTGGACTGCACTTCTTCGCAAGCAGACTAGACACCAATTTCTCCAGTCGTTCATAAGTATGCCCACCTGCTGTTTAATGACTCTCTTGCTAGTCATTAACCCCTTAAGCCAACATGGCCACAATCTTTTCCAGTCATAGACTCCAAACTGCCTCATTTGCATTTACCTTATTTTCTACATAGAATTAAAAAATACCTCTTAGTATCAACATGAAGAATATTCACTATACTTTCCCGTCAAAAAAAAGCATCCTCAATGTGATGCGTTTTGTTTACCAATCAGAATGTAACAAATTACATTAAATTGCATATCTTAAAACTATCCTAAACATGCAATGTACACATAATCCCCTCATAAAATTCACAAGTCCAACAGTTTAAGACGAAAAATTACCTTTTTCAGTGTTTCCTGAAGGTTTTCTCACAATCATTATCATCCAGAGATAAAATAAGACTCCTCATTGTTATGTACAAGTGAATTTTCAAGCTAATTATTTTAAAACAGTCTGTGCTGATTTCAGTTTTTGAACCTTGGTGTATTCCATGTCTGTAGCTTTCTCATCTTTAAATTCCATAAAAATGTCTCTGTTAAGTCCATAGTCTCCCTTTTCGTTAGTTGTAGCCATATTTTCATTTTTAAGTTCATTTTCCAGACTTTAAACATTTCAAATCCTCCGTTTGAGGTAAGAAGTTCAAAATGGCTTCATTTTGTGCCAATGCCTCTTTTAATTTGCAGTAAAAATCTTCCTTAGCCACTTTAAAAATATCATTTGGATGCTTTTTATATTTTGATATTTTGATTGGTCTGATCTTCAAATAATTTATCATTTTTCAGTTTCTTTTGATCCCATTGAGAATGAATTTTGTTTAATTATTTCTGAACAATAACTACAGCATCCTCACTTTGGATCTTGAATTGTCTTTTGAAGAATTAACGGTGGAATTTCCCAAAATTGCGGAGTGCTGGACCATGCTGGCAAAGCTGTGTTAACCCCACTCTGTACAATTTCAAAGTGCTAGTGAGGATAGCCCAGCCAGCTGGGGGGTAGGGTGTCTGCTACCCCACCACAGAGATTGGGACCACCCATCCACAGACATTGGGATTTCCACAGCATCGGAGCACTCCCACTCCCGTCGCTGCCAAATCTGTCACCAGGACTCTCCCACCCTGCCCCACTCCCTGCGCACAGAAGTGGAGAACTTCCCTCTCTCTGTGAGGGCCTCATTGCCACTGCTAGGAGCACTGGTAGGATGCCAGGAGGCAATGTCAGCCTTGTCTCTCAACCCTCGAGGCCTCCAGGAACCTCTGTGCCCCCGGCGTGGTCATCACTTTTGAAACCAGGTGGTGATTTGTGCCAGCGTGAAATCGTACCGGCGGGGCGGGGTGTGGGGGGAGGGAGGATACGTCGTGGGTGGATGCTGTGGCGTGAAGTTGTTTAATTACATTAAAATGTACTCATATTCATGCGAATCAGGTTTGTGCCCTCACTGAGTGTGAACCTGATCCCATCACCTGCGGAGATCGGAGAAGATCTCAAACTGAGATCTCGCTGGTCCAATCGTGCTTTGGCCCTCTCGTGAAATTTGGCAGCCATAACAGGGTTTGCATCTGTGACGAACGGGGCCTCTAGCTCTCACGTCTTCTATGTAATTCACAAATTACTTTACTCAAATCATCTTACATTGTAGCTGGTCTTTTGAATTCAGCCCAATTGCCTGTATCCTGTATCTCAACACTGACAGGAAAAGAGCCACAGTCAGTTCTTGTGCTGTCCCAGCGCTGACAGGGCCATATAATCTAGGGTTAACTTTCATTAACTCTTTAGTTTAGCTCCTAAATCCTCTGAATTAGCAATCCTTTCTGTGACAAAGGTTATTTGAAAATACAGCAGACGCTTTTGCTTTCTCTGTACTGCCCATTAATATAATTAGTCCACCATTATCTTTCCTTGCATCCGTTTGTTTCTCAAATGGATCATAGCTAAGTGAGGAGTTTTACACACAGGAATCCTTCCTAATTTGTGTCACACTGTCCCAGATTGTGAATGAACGATATTGCCTGCTTCATCATTCCACAATATGAAATCTCAATGCATAATTGCTAATTTTGGAACAATTCCAACCACAAATGGCTCCTTCAACAGAGCACAATTTACATTCACTTTGTGCAATGGGAAAGGCAAAGACACTTGCCATCAATACTTTGCATTAATACATTTCGTTTTAGTGAACTCCGAAGAAAGATCGGAGTCCTTTGCTGATAATAAGATCTGGACCAAACCAGTATCTCTCAAGATAACAATCATTTGAGGCTGTTTGTGGACAAAAATGGAGTGATAACCCCTTCAAGTATAATCCCCTTATAATCCTTTCTATCCCCGGGTGGGCTTCTCCGTCTGTTCACGGAAGTGGGATTCTCCGATCCTGCTACACTGAATGGGAGATTTGGCCGAGTGCCAAATTCTCTGTCCACACCAGCATGGTAGCAGGGCAGGATCACAACAGAGAATCCCTGCCCCTATCTATTCACAAGCTAAAAACATGAGCAGCAATGGTTTTCTCACAATCTCCAGGGATCTCTGTGCCCCCCCGGCGTGGTCATCCCTTTTGAAAACCAGTAGTGATTTGTGCCAGTGTGAAGTCATACCGGTGGGGTGTGCCGGGGGTGTGGGGGGGCCACTGCACCAAAACCTATTCCTTTTTCTGGTACAACCTTTCCTGAATATTCCTTAACTGTCCCTATTACTGCCACCGGTTTACCAACAATTTATTTTAGATGCCCTCCCTTCTGGCAAGAGAGCACACCGGCTTCTTCACATCACTATTATCCTCTATACTATCATTTTTATTGACTGGAACTACTTCTGCCCTCTCCACTAAACTTTTCCATTCCTCCAGCTTCCCTGTGGGTTTATAAATGGAGATTGACTGCCCCGTAAATGCCAGTGTGATATATCATACCCACTTGCCAGAACTGCTGCCTCCCTTACTGGTTTTGCACAGGGCTAAAGAGTTGGCTTTCAAAGCAGACCAAGGCAGGCCAGCAGCACGGTTCAATTCCCGTACCGGCCTCCCCGAACAGGTGCCGGAATGTGGCGACTAGGGGCTTTTCACAGCAATTTCATTTGAAGCCTACTTGTGACAATAAGCGATTTTCATTTTTCATTTCATTAGAAACATTGTTGTCTTCCAGGTGTGACCTGATAGCGATTGCTGCTTCAAAGATCTTCCATTAGCATTAGCTATCTCACATTCTCAAAATTATGTTCAAGGCTCAGTACCCAAAATCACTGCTGTCACAACATTTCTTTCTCCCGACCAAATTCTATAACCTTCCATTCGATGTTGTCTTTAAAGTCTGAAATTTGCACTGATGTGCTTCAGAGACAAACTCATAAGCATTAAGTACAACAGTTTTAACTGTCTCATAATAGGCGGATAGTTCTGCCGAAAGGCTAAAATATACATCCACAGCTTCCCCAACCAAAACTCTGCAAAATGAGAGTCCACGTGGCTATGGCTACTTTCGTTTTGTATAGCAACCTGTTCACGAGACATTTCTCGGCTCCATTCTCAGTGAATGCAGGCACTCAGGCACTCGGTAAAGATTATTCATTATGTCAAAGCGCTGGTCAGATTTGACGCATCATCCAAATTACTAGATTCTCTTTCACTGGGACGTGCAGTTGAGGCCCTCAGCCATGGTGGGCACCCACCGCACCATGCCTTCGTCACCTCCAGTCATGCTGCCAACGTCAGGCACATGGCTCTCCACTGTGGTCGCTGCCCTAGCTGTGTTGGCCTTGGTGCCACGCATTGCCGGCGACAGCTCCAGCGCCTGTAGCCTCTGGACTCCTCCAATCGACTATGGACCTGGTGACATCATGGCCACACCCTAGCATCTGCATCAGCTCCAGGTAAACCTAGTCCAGAGGCTCAGCATCTGACTGGGACCCAGCTGGGTCCTGGGATCGAGCAGATCTCCGACTGCTGTCTCGCCTGGGGGTTCCTGCCTCCATCTGATACACATCTGCAACTGTGTGGTGCTCACCAGATTCTGCCCCAGAAACCTGACCACTACTGTTGCTCACCGAGGTGTGTATCTCTGCGCTGGTGGAGGGTGGGGATGACAGCTGTTCCGTGAATGCATGGTGTCCTCGGAGCTCTCTGAGGGATTCTCATGGGAGGCTGGGGGGGGGGGGGGGGGGGGGGGGGTAGAACCACGCCGGATGGGCTGGCACCATTGGATTAGAATCCTGCGGGATAATTGACATGCGGCCAGTGGAAAGGATGGATCATTCTGTGTGGCATTAGCAACTCACATGTGAAGGTCATCTGGTTTGGGGCTGGTGGATCCTCACCTCTGCGCTGTATACCAACCTCTACGTCGTTGACAGATCTGTCCTCAGCCACCCCCATAGCATCCAGGGCTGTTCCTTGTGGGGGCTGAGGACTCTGATACCTGGCACCCCGCCATCTGTCTGGTCTCTCTCCTGTCTGTTGTGGGCCAACTCTTCCTGCAAGGACTCAGAGGGGGCATTGTGACAGACATGTCTCGTTCATTGAGTGGATATGTGGGAGGGGTTGGGTGGTTGGGGGAAATGGGGTCTAGTGTCTCTTGTGTCAATCAAGGACAAACCACCATGAAAATCAGGATCTGAATCAGACCCAAAAGCAGACCTGCTTCCCGTTTCCCGTTCAGATCCTGATTTTCATGGTGGTTAGTCCTTGATTGACACAGAGACGCTAGAGCCCATGGAAGCAGGTCAGCTCAGGTGTGGGATTAATTTAGACTCCTAACAAAATACAATACTTAGGCCGATGGCTGCCCTGAGGAAATGTGTGCATTGTGATGAAGACTTCTACTCATCCAAGGGAAGGTGAGAAGACTCAGGAAGGCTAGAGGACTAGCACTCGGAGACACTGCGCTCACTTCATTTATCCGGAGGCCATGAGGGAGAGGGACCTCCCTTTCCCAGGGGATGAAAGAGAATACTATTTAAGACGAAGCAGACCTGGTTGGAAATGACTGCCATTATGAGCAGTAGACGTGAAACTCAGAGATCATGGATCAGTGCTAAAAAGATTCAACATCCTCATGTGCGCTGGTAAAATCCGCCTCTGATTTCAGATTAGTTCAGCGATGGATTCTGTTTTGTACCTCTTGGTTTAATTATTCAGTGAGTCAATGCGTATTTCCATTATCAAGAGGTAGACAGCAAGAGGTTTAAGTTGCAAAGTAGCAATCATGATTTAAAAGGCTTGTGCTATCTCATATTAATGGCTATGATTTATTATTGTCTTATATTAATTGGACAGTTTTCCATCAGCTTCAGAGACCTTTGTGCTTCATACCAAGGGTTAAACGTCCTTCTCCTGGAAGCATAGTGTGAACTTCACCTCGCAAATACAATTTCCAAATGCTTTCAGAAATCTGGACCTGATTAATAAATTAATTACCTTATTAATAACTCACTCGTAGTTCATCTGTTCATATCACAAAATTAGATCCAGCTCCAGCCTTAATTGCCTTCTTTCCAATGTCTATAATAATAATTATGCTAAATTAACCTTTACCTCTCTTGCTGCTGGTGTGTACAATTCACTGCCCACTGGCATTGAGCCACTTCTATCTTTAACAATGTTTCACGTTGATCATGGTTCAGGCCTATTTGCAATGATGATTGCTTTTTTTGGCACATATTCTCGTGCTGTTTACACTGCTTTTTTATCTGTTTGCTCCATTTGCAGCCTCTTTGTAATGTTTTGCTCTAACTATGCTGCATTTTGTTTATACCGCTAATCATGCACATCCTAATGTTGCCAACAAGACCTCTTTTTTTCAGCTCATGTGAGGCATCCTATAGAAAATTCTAAAAAAAAAATCAACCGACTATTGCTGCAAAGGAAGAACTGCTGCTGGTGGGGGGGGGGGGGGGGGGGGGGGATGAATGCTTGCCTTCCAGCTCTATGGTTGTCAGAACATATCCTTGTGGTAAGCTGCATTGCAGTCAGACACTTACCAGAATGTGTGATGAGTTTTGTCAGTTCCCAGCTGAGCTGCTACGTTCCTCATTGAGAATGGTTAAAAAGCAGAAAACTGTCAGTGTGAATTTTAATTTAACATAACCCAGCTGGATTATCAAATGGGGAGAGGTGTGATGGGGTGGCATGGGGTGGGCAAGGCTTTGAGCACAGATTAAATACTAGTCATTGCTGGATTTAGTCACGATTGATTTGTATGGTGTAAATTCAGAATGGCCTAGTTATTTGCCATTTTGTCCATTCATATTATTTTCAATTATTTCAAAGGATGAGTGTTGCTGGTGTGGTCAGCACTTATTCCCCCATCCCTAATTGCCCTTGAGAAAATGGTGGTAAGTACTTTCTTCAATTTCTGCAGTCTATCTGGTGTAGAAGCACCCACAGTGCTGTTAGGAAGGAAGTGCCATGGGCAGCACGGTAGCATTGTGGATAGCACAATTGCTTCACAGCTCCAGGGTCCCAGGTTCGATTCCGGCTTGGGTCACTGTCTATGTGGAGCCTGCACATCCTCCCCGTGTCTGCGTGGGTTTCCTCCGGGTGCTCCGGTTTCCTCCCACAGTCCAAAGATGTGCAGGTTAGGTGGATTGGCCATGGTAAATTGCCCTTAGTGTCCAAGATTGCCCTTAGTGTTGGGTTATGGGGATAGGGTGGAGGTGTTGACCTTGGGTAGGGTGCTCGTTCCAAGAGCCGGTGCAGACTCGATGGGCCAAATGGCCTCCTTCTGCACTGTAAATTCTATGTAAATCTATGTAAGTTGCCCCTTAATTGGAAAAAATAATTGGGTACTCTAAATTTATTTAAAAAAAGGAAGGAAGTGCAAGGATTTTACCTCGATGACATATTATTCCAAGTCAGGATGGTATGAGGCTGGGAGGGGAACTTGGAAGTGGTGGTGTTCCCATGTACCTGGTGGCCTTGTCCTCTGAGCTGGTAGAGGTCATGGATTCGGGAGGCGCTGTCAATGGAGCCTTGACGAGTTGCTGCAGTCAAGTGTGTAGAACACACGGCTGAACTGTGTGCCACTGTTGGGGGGAGTGAATATTTGAGATGGTGGATCAGGTGCAGATCAAGTGGGCTGCTTTGTCCTGGATTGTGTTGGGTTTGATGGGGTGTTGTTGGAGCTGCACTCCTCCAGGCAGATGGAGAATATTCCGTCACTTTCCTCATTTGTGCCTCATGGACAGACTTTGGGACAGACATTACTCACCACAGAATTCCCAGCCTTTGACCTGCTCTTGGAGCTATAGTATTTCTATGGCTGGTCCACTAAAGCTTCTGGTCAATGTTAATGTGGTGAATGTATTATGCCAATAATCTACCATTGTATTTGTATCTGTACTGTTGCCCTTGTATTTGTATCTGTGCTATGCTGTTGCCCGTGTGGGCTCCTCCTATGGGCCATTGTATGGCATTATCCATAGGGGAACATGTTGGGGCATGTATGGGCTCTGCCCATGGCTCCTCCCCTTGAAGGGAGGTATAAAGAACAGTCGACCTGTAGGCGGTTCTCAGTATTGGATCAGTCGCAGGCAGGCACTGTTCTAAGTTGATTAAAGCCATGGTTTACTTCTCCTCTTGTCTCGAGTGAATTGATGGTCGCATCAGTTAACATCCAGGCTGCTGATGGTACTAATGTCATGGTCTTGAACTCCACAGTGTGTAATGATATTTTGTTTAAGAAAATAAATCGCACTCAATTAACTGAACAGGAAGTTTCGGACACGACAGTTTAGGCACAGTTCTTTGGCAGACATGAGCTGGAATTTTCCGGCCATTGGGATTATTTTTTCCTGCTGGCAGCACACCCACAGGTTTCCTGGTGGTGTGGGATGGCTTCAATGGGAATGACAAGCGGTGGGAAGAGAGAATCCCGCAGCCAGCGAACAGCGCACCGCCGAGAAACACACGGGAATACAAGTGAAGGGGGAAACAATATACCTGTAATATCATCATGCATGATACTATATAGTTTTGCACTTTTGGGGGGACATTAATCTACATCTATGGTCTTGGTATAAAGCAGTTGTACTGATGGATGTGCTGTGTGTTCCCTGGTCCTGAGTTTGGTCCTAATTTAGTGAGATTTCATGCTCTGCTTTACTGTGAGTTCAGATTTGATCATGCTCTGCATGGTATCAATTTCAAAGGCTTGCAACAGAAATAGATGGGTAATATCAGGAGACTTTATTCATCCTAATATAGGTTGAGAAAAACATTGTGCTAAGGGTAGTGAAGAAGGAGAATTTCTGATACACGCACAAGAGAATTCCCACGATTAATCTATCTCCACACCAACAAGAAGGAAGCAATAAAATAAAAGCAAAATACTGCGGGTGCTGAGAGTTTCTGAAATAAAACCAGATAGTGCTGGAAAACTCGGTAGATCAGGCTGTGTCTGTGGACAGAGAAACAGAGTGAAGGGGCGAGATTTTTCCACCGCATTGTGCACGACGACGATCAGGACACTCCGTCTGAATCGCGGGGGAGGCCCAAATTGAAATTCATGCCGGGCACCAATCATATTGCAATTCACCCGGCCCACTCCCAGAGTTCCAGATCTCGCACAAAAATGGCGAACAGCTGATTAAACCTCACTTGCATTCATTTGGTGAAGGAGGTGCAGGCGGTAAGTAGCTTTGCATCTGTGAGGCCTTCAAGCCATCTTTAAATATTGTGGAGACCGATATTGGGTAACCACAGCTTTAATCTGCCCGTCCTACCAAAGACTTCCAGGACAGAGCCCTGCTCTTGGTTATATGCGGCTTGGCTAGCACTGCTGCTAGCACAGCGCCAGGGGCCCAGGTTCAATTCCTGGCTTGGGCTACTGTGTGCGGAATCTGCATGTTCTCCCTGTGCCTCTGTGAGTTTCCTCCGGGTGCTCCGGTTTCCTCCCACAAGTCCCAAAAGATGTGCGTGCTAGGTGAATTGGACATTCCGAATTCTCCCTCAGTGTACTCGAACAAACACCTGGGTGTGGTGACTAGGGGATTTTCACAGTAACGTCATTGCAGTGTTAGTCTACTTGTAAGTCTACTTGTGATACTAATAAAGATTATTATTATTATTCATAAACTACAGCTACGCCTTCAACACCATAATCCCAGCCAAGCTCATATCAAAGCTTCAAAACCTAGGATTAGGCTTCTCCCACTGCAACTGGATCCTCAACTTCCTGACCCATAGACCACAATCAGTAAGGATAAATAACAACACCTCCTCCACAATAGTCCTCTACCGGGGCCCCACAAGGCTACGTACTTAGCTCCCTACTATACTCCCTATGCTCAGAAGACTGTCAAAATTTGGCTCCAACTCCACCTGCACGTTTGCTAATGACATGACCGTAGTGGATCGGATCTCGAACAACAATGAGCCAGAGTACAGAAGGGAGATAGAGAACCTAATGGTGTGGCATAATAACAATTGACTTCAGAAAGCAAAGTATCGTACACACGCCTGTCAGCATCAGTGATGCCAAGGTGGAGATGGTTGACAGCTTCAAATTCCTAGGTATGCACATCACAACAATGTGTCCTGGTCCACCCACATCACCACGACAACCAAGAAAGCACAACAGTGCCTATATATCCTCAGGAAATGAAGGGAATTTGGCATGTCCACATTGACACAGGATCGGCAAAACCCCATCTTCTGCTCTATTTGGGCATCTAACCCGGGCCACCACTAGTAGCTTCTCACCAACTCCTTAATTCTAACTAAACTGGGATGGCCCTCATGCAGCTGGTCCAGGATTCTGTTCCAGGATTTTACTGCATAATGATTACTCTAATACCTCACAACAATACTCCATTTTGTACTGTCAACTCAAGATGTCTGGTAAGATAGTGTTTAAGATCTGGATTCTTTCCGTGCCTTTTTGAATCAGGTCCAACACCTTCCCCATTACCGATCTGTTTGGGTAAATTTCCACACCTGAGAAGACGTTCCCGGAACATTTTCTACATGAATATGTAGTTGAAGTTTTTATCAGATTCCTGCTTATCTTTTGGTCTTGTTGATTTTGCAGCGACCGTCTAGACAAAGCACCCGTGTTAACGTGCTGTTCAGACCTACAGTATTCAATGACATAATTATGTGCCGACAAAATTAATGCCCAACATTGTAATCGACTAGCAGCAAGTGAAGGGGTTCCGTTACACTGCCCAAGCATTGTTGCTAAGGGACGATGGCCGGTCAATAGTATAAATTGACGACCAAAGAAATAATGGTGGAATCTCGAACACTAAAAATGATGCTGAGAGCTTCTTTCTCAAGTTGAGCATAATTGGACTCGGCCCTCGGCAATGTCCTGGAAAAAATGCTACTGATCGCTCTTCAGTGTGAGAGAACTGTTCTAACTCCATTGGGTGATGGGTCACAAGTGAGCTGCAGCTTCAGTTTTGGGTTACAATGGACCAATAACTCAGATTCCTGTCATTTCTTTTGACATTTTGGGAAGTATCCTCACAATTCTTGTCCAGAGCCAAGCTTGTTTGTTCCAAAGCAACTTGTGTAAAGGCTTCAGCCTTGTTGCTAAGCGTGGCACAAACTTTCCATAGTAATTTAATAATCCCAGAAATTACCTTAACTGAGTCACGTTCTGCAGTTGTGGAGCTTCCACGATCTCCGACATCTTCTTTGGTTCTTTGTGAAGACCGTCTTGCTCGATGATGAGCCCAAGATAGTGAATGGAAGATTTAAAAATTTGCACTTCTCTTTTTAACACTGAGATTATGTAGTCGCAGCCTTGCAAGAGTAGCTTCTAGGTTCTTACATGCTCAACATCGCTCAAACCTATCATTAAAATGTCATCCAGGTAGCACTGCACACCCGAGAGCCCACTCAAGATCTGATCCATAGATCATTGAAAGAGAGCCGGTGCTGGCGTTATCTCGAACAGAAGCCTCCAATACTGAAACAGACCCTTGTGAGTTACTATGGTCAGTAATGGTGGCGACTCAATAACCACGTCATTTTCAGATAGCTTGGGGGAGGTCAACTTTGCATAATGTTTAGCCTCCCGGGAGGCCTACAAAAAGATCTTTGATAAGTGAGAAATGATACTGATCAGCACATAATACAGGATTGATGGACATTTTCAAATCCCCGTGTAATCCCACTGAACACTCCATCTTTAAGAGTGAGACGATTGGGGTTGCCAATCGCTGTTGGTAACAGGTGCAATGACTCCTGTCTTTAGTAACCTCTTGAGTTCTTCTTCCACTTTCGGTCGAATAGCACAGGCTAGGGTAAGCGCTTTCAAACACTTCGGCCCGCTGTCTGCCTTTATCTTGTGTTTCACTTCGACCCCAGTCATAGATCCAAGCGACTCCTCGAATACCTTTGCATATTTTCTCATAAGTGGTTGAAGATTGTTCGTAGATCAACAAGTTGGTTCACAATGCCCCAGTTTAGCTTAATATTCCTTAACCAAGATCTCCCAAACAATGCTGGGAAGTTACCTTGAACAATGTATCGAGGCAACTCCACTTTCTGCATGTCAACCTCCACAGTGACCTTGCTGAAGCCTTTCAGCAGCACAACCTCCTCAGTATATGCCTTCAAGACCACATCAGATGGTTAAATGGCAGATACTTCAATTTCTGATGGTATATCGATTCAGGTATAAATAGGACTGCAGCCTCCTTATCCACTTCCTTCTTAATAATGTTCCCATTTAATTTTAGATAGACCCAAAATTGTTGGTATGCTGGAACAGTGGTTAGCACTGCTCCATCACCCAAGTTCAATTCCAGCCTTGGGTCACTGTCTGTGTGGAGTTTATACTTTCTCCCCTTGACTGCGTGGGTTTCCTCTGGGTGCTCTGGTTTCCTCTCACAGTCCAAAGATGTGCAAGTTAGGTGGATTGGCCTTGCTACATTGCCCTTAGTGTCCAAAGACTTGCAGGTTAACTGTTGTTATGTGGATAGATTATCATAGAATTTACAGAGCAGAAGGAGGCCATTCGGCCCATCGAGTCTTCACCGGCTCCTGGAAAGAGCACCCTACCCAAGGTCAACACCTCCACCCTATCCCCATAACCCAGTAACCGCACCCAACACTAAGGGCAATTTTGGACACTAAGGGCAAGTTATCATGGCCAATCCACCTAACCTGCACATCTTTGGACTGTGGGAGGAAACCGGAGCAGCCGGAGGAATCCCACGCACACACGGGGAGGACGTGCAGACTCCGCACAGACAGTGACCCAGCCGGGAATCGAACCTGGGGCCCTGGAGCTGTGAAGCAATTGTGCTATCCACAATGCTACCGTGCTGCCCCATGGGGAGTGGGGGTATGGGGCTATGTGAGGTGCTATTTCAGAAGGTCAGTGCAGACTCGATGGGCTGAATGGCCTCCTTCTGAATTATAAGGGTTCTATGGTTGCTGGTCTCCATGTACAGCTGGGACGCCAAGGTTAAAATCTTAAAGCTGACTTGACACTTTGGTACTTGATGAGTCTTCAGTTGGATAACTTAACTGGTAAACCTGCTGTGTAGATTTTGCAGTATTTTTCTTGGGAAACTTCTATTGTGCTAATGACCAACATGCCTTGTCAATGTGACCAACTTTACCACAATTTCTACATTTGTTCTCCTTGCTCCAACAATCTCCAGCCATATGTCCCATATCCCACTTGGTAGGTTCTTGGTGGACCTGCTTCTCACAGGCTCCACCTTAAGTACTAAGGGCAGCATGGTAGCACAGTGGTTAGCACAGTTGCTTCACAGCTCCAGGGTCCCAGGTTTGATTCCTGGCTTGGGTCACTGTCTGTGCAGAACTGCACGTTCTCCCCGTGTGTGCGTGGGTTTCCTCCGGGTGCTTCTGTTTCCTCCCACAGTCCAAGGATGTGCAGATTAGGTGGATTGGCCATGCTAAATTGCCCTTGGTATACGAAAGTTAAGATGGGGTTACTGGGTTGCGGGGATAGGGTGGAGATGTGGACTTAAGTGGGGTGCTCTTTCCAAGGGGGAGTGCAGACTCGATGGGCCAAATGGCTTTCTTCTGCACTCTAAATTCTATGATTCTATGACTTGATCTTGAACTCTAATCAGCAAAGCTTCTCTCACAGCAAGTTTCAGAGATGTTGTGATTTCTATAGCAGATTCTAGCCCTTCAGTCAACAACATCCTCACATCTGAGGTGAGAAATGTCGGAGTATGCAGCTCCACTGGTGTCTGATCGGCTTCAGGGAGCGACTGGAACCTTTCCTATTCAGAGTTCCATGTCTCCTGCTTCTTATCAAATGGGTCCATGGCGCCTTTTCTTCCCGCCATTTTTGGATTGCAGCTCCCTGATGTGTGCTGCTCAGCCTTCAGCCCGTCTCCCCTGCTGTTCATTTTCTCTGTGTTTAAAGCAGACAAACTCAGTGCACAAGCAGACTAGCAGTTTCTGTGCCTCGCTCTCGATTCCCGGGCAGTAGGTTGTGAAGGCAGCAGCCCCATAGATTCGTGTTCCCGTGGCTCATTTCAGTGCCTCGTGCATGGTCTCTGTAGCCCTCCCCAATACAGCGGTAAGTGTACTGAAAACTTCAATCCTCTGTTTGAAATAAGCCCCCAGTAACTTGCAGGTGTCGGAGAGTTTTGTTTTCAGAAACCCTTTTACCTGCAGTAGCAGCTGTCCGAATGATTCGCCAACACGCGGCTACAAACTCTATGGTGCCCAAATACTTGAGTTGTTTTTACTTGTCACAATGGTGATTTCACCTTGGAAGTCACTGATATTTCTCCCTACCTCACTCCCGATGGTATATGGGTCTGGATCTCCATCAACGGTTCCTTCTTCTGGCTCCCGAAATTGTAGTCGAAAGTTGTTTTTCTCCAATTTGTTGTTTACAGCCCAGGTCTCATTGCCAGTTTCTGTTTGTTATGTTCTTTGTTGTAGCGCAAAGAGAAACAATCAGAGGTGAAACATGTTGGATTTGTTTAAAATGGCGCAAGGGGTTTATTTACAAGATGCTGCTCAAACATGGTACAACGGTCAGCTCCAGAAAAGCCCGCGAAACGCTCCGATGATGTCATTGCGTAACATGTAATACTGCACCAGCCAATGGTGTTACTCTGATACATACCAGACTGAAACTGAGATTAGAAACTATATCAAAGGAGACAGAGCCATCAGAGTTTAGCAGAGATTAGCAGATGATGGTGATCCTGTTGCAGTGCACATAGGCTGACGAAGACAGAGAGCGCAAGATTCCTAGCGAATTGCACCCTGCACGGAGCCCAGACCCGTGGCACACATTAGGCTCATTGAAATATACACGGCCAGTTTGAGGCCGCATCCTCCCGGTGCCCGGGAGTCACCGACCGTACTGGCAAGGGCCTCAAATGACTCCTATTACTACTAGTCTCCACAAGCGGAAACCAGGTGTTTCCCTGAAGCCAAGGTAACAGGATGACAGTGCCAGGGTGCCTAGGTGCCAGGCTGTAAGTGCCAAAGTTCCGGACTTATGGAGGGGGTCATGCCCATAAAAGGGAAAGTGAAGGGGGGTGTGAAGGGAAGAGGGGGTATGAAAGAGCTTCGTAAAGTTTGGGGGGTGAAGGGCGTGTTCCTGCAGGGGGGCTCCTGAATGGGAGTGGGGGGCCCTCATCAACCTCATAGCGGGGTGTGCTCACTTTGGGTGAGGGTAATGCCCATGTATGTGGGGATGGCATTGTCCATGGATGGGGGCTGTGGGGGACCCTCTAGCTCACTTAGAGATCAGGGCACCCTTTTAGAATTACGTTCCGATCTCTGAGGAGCCGGTTTCATGGTGAGTTCTGCTCCCCACTGAAGAAAATGTCTGAGTGTGGGCTGGACCGGCGAGAAACTCCCCAAGGCCCAAATAAATGACGAAGTGTGGGTGAATCCAGGTCTGGGTCTCACTCAAAAAGCCAACGGGAAATACCCCGCCAAACTTGCCCAGAATGACACGTAGTCATTTTTTGGGAGAATCGCGCCCATAGCTACTGCAGCTGCTTCTGTTATTTAAGATAACATTGCTGGCTCTCTGTCATCCCGGTGATTGTCAGCAGAGTTGAGGAGGTTATGCCGGGTTTGGTGAAGTCCATGCCTGCAGAACCCAGGTAGGCTGTACCCTGCTGTCAGCTGAGGATCAACTTAAATCCGAGAGGAAAAGGAGTTGAAGATCTTCATGAGGAAGACAGGGTTTTGAAGGACTTTGTGACTCAGATTGATGACATACATACCAAATGGAATGCCGAGCCAATTTGTAAGATCTGTCCTATTTGTATCTGAGATTTTTAATGTATAATTTACAGTTGTATAATCAACTGCAACTTACCTGTTAATTCATGCTTGAGGAATGTTGATTCTGGAGTTTAGAGTGTATAGGGGTGAGGTCAGTAGTATTCAATGCTTGCTTTGTTCGACCCTTGCAGAGTAAAAATTATTTTGGTTTAAAACGAGGAAATGCGTGGCTTCATTCTGGGGATTTCAGGGGCAAAATTCTCCGACCACCCGCAGGGTCAGAGAATCGCCCGGGACCGGCGTAAATCCCGCCCCCACCGTGGCCGGAATTCTTCGCCACCTGGGAATTGGCGGGGGCGGGAATCACGCTGCGCCGATCGGTGGGCCCCCCCCCGGCGATTCTCCAGCCCGCGATGGGCCGAAGTCCCGCCGCTGAGAGGCCAATCCCGCCGCAGTGGTTTCAACCACCTCTGGTGGTGGCGGGATTGGCGGCGCGAGCGGGCCCCCGGGTCCTGGGGGGGGCGCGGGGTGATCGGACCCCAGGGGGTACCCCCACGGTGGCCAGGCCTGCGATCGGGGCCCACCGATCGGCCGGCGGGCCAGTGCCGTGGGGACACTCTTTTTCTTCCGCCGCCGCCACGGCCTCCACCATGGCGGAGGCTGAAGAGAACCCCCCTACCGCGCATGCGGCGGTGGTGACGTCAGCGGCCGCTGACGCACCGGCGCATGCGCGAACCGGCAAAGACCTTTCGGCCAGCCCCGCGCCGGGTGGCGGGCGTCAAAGGCCGTTGGCACCGGTTTTGGCGCCAGTTGGTGTGGTGCCAACTACTCCGGCGCGGGCCTAGCCGGAGAATTCCGCACCTTTGGGGAGGCCCGATGCTGGAGTGGTTGCCGCCACTCAGCTACTCCGGGATGGCCCGCCCCGCCAGGTAGGGGAGAATCCCGGCCCAGACTTCCATTTTTAAACAAAGTTATTGGTCTCGACCCAATCCTAACAGCACAAACTGGGCATATTCCTTTGAAGGGAAATGGTATGACATCCAAAATTAATGAGCCCTGAATAACAAAGGAAACAAAATTAAGCTAAAGCAGAAAATACAGGCGTCGGACAAATGTCAGGGGTGCATTCAGTTAGTAACTGGGAATTTTATGGAAAGTACTAGAGGGAATTGAAAAAGGTAATGCAGAAGATGGAGAGAGTTGTGAATAAAAACAGGCAATATAAATTGAACTGTAAAACAGTTTATAAACATACAGAGGGAAACATTTATTCACATAGTGCTGCATCAGGCAATGATACAAACAGGGGGGGTGGGGGGGGGCAGGGGGAGAACACGGGGGAATGTGGTGAATCACATTCCGCGTAATTCACATTGTTGTTATATGATGTGCTGTATTCATGTTAGCTCGGTATACGAGCAGTTGCGCGGCTCTGCCCATAGGGGAAGATGAGGAGTTTGTACTGTGCTCCACCCTTGGCTCCGCCCATGGCTCCTCCCACTAACCGGAGGCATAAAGCTTTGCAGTCGTGAGCCTGCCTGCCAGTTCATCACGTTGCAGGCAGGCTCTGTTGTAAGACTATTAAAACCACTGTTCACTTCCAACCACGTGTCTTGTGAATTGATGGTCACATCAGGGACAGGGCCTAAGGGGGGGGGGGGGGGGGGGGGGGGGGGAATATGGAATGAGGGGAAGCGCAGGACGAAAAGGAACAAAGAGGATGTTAAGGATGACAAATGGAACAGGCGCAGGCCTCAGCAAGCATGGAGTAGGGCGAGGAACCATGAGGGCGCTACAAGTAGCCACTTGGGAAGGCCCCTTGGCAAAGGGAGACCCAGGCATGCAGGGGTGCATCCACGTGGCGTACACATAGCTGGCGGCCATTTTGGGTGCCCCCTGGACAAAGGGAAACTCCGGAGCGCAGGGGCCCGACCTCATGGTGAGGACGGCGACCACGGCCCTTTTGGACGGCTCCCTAACAAAGGGAAACCCCGAAGTGCAGGGGCTCGTCCAACAGGTAAGTATGGGTGATCCCGTAGGAGCAGGGGATCAGAAACCCCCCCCCCCCCCACCAGGATTGTTACCTGGAATGGAAGGGGACTTAACGACCCAGTGAAAAGATCCAGAGTCTTCTCCCACTTAAGAAACCTAAAGGCCGCCATAATCTACTTGCAAGAGACGGAACCTGAGGGATAACGACCGACTGCTTGTAAGGAAGGGCTGGGTGGGACTGACGTACCATTCATGTTACGGGATGAGGGCTAGGGGAGTAGCAATACTGTTCAACAAGAGGTTTACAGAAACCAAGACAGTTACGGACTCAGGGGAACGGTATGTCATGGTCAGCGGTGTCCTGGAAAGGGCACCGGTGATTCTAGTAAATATGTACGCTCCCAAGTAGGACGACTCAGAATTTATAAAGAAGACCATGGTGGAAATCCCCGACATTGACACACACCGACTGATTATGGGGGGCAACTTTAACTGCATGCAGGACCCACTGACAGACCGATCAAACCCAAGAACAGGGAGAAAGACTGGCATGGCTAGGGAACTGGGAGCATTTGTGGGACAGATGGGGCCGGTGGACCCATGGAGGTTCCTGCACCCAGGAGAAATGGAATTCTCATACCTTTCACAAGTGCAGAAAGTGTACACCCATATCGACTTCTTTGCAGTGGGGAAATCGGTGCTTCCAGGGATCATGGGAGCGGAATACTACACTATCGTTATCTCCAACCACCCTCCACATTACATGGACGTGAGGTTGGAGATGGACCATGTCCACCAGGAAAGCAGTGTACCAACTCCGTGTGGCACTAACAATTGTACACAAAGACTCAAGTGAAGTACAAGCGAGGCGTTATTACAGTGAGATGCTATTCCTCCGGCTGCAGCTGTAGAATGGCATCTCAGTGAAACTTACGAATATTTATACTGCTCCCTGTGGGCGGAGCTAGCCGGCAGGTGCTTACCGGAGAAACCTGTAATACAGGTACGGCCATACATCCCCCTTCTGCAAGCATGCATATATACAGTGGTTGGATCACCACATTCACCCCCTGTAAAAAATGAGTCCGGCGGGGGTGACGTGGAACTCTAATACATAAAGTGATCTATGTACAAAATTGCAAAACAAAAGAAAACCAAGAGGCCATCAGGCAATCCGTTCACAGGTTGAGTCGGATCGGCGGTCGAACGTTCCATTGCGAGCGACGTTGCTGTGGTGGCGACGTCAGCACAGGCGCCGTTGGTGACGACGGTGCAGGTGCTGGCGGTTTTGGTGCTGGCCAGAGCTGGTATGACTCCGGGAGCGAGCCGAAAATCTTCCATGTCCTCCAGCGTGGGCAGGGGAACGAGGGATGGACCTGGTGGGGACAAATACGGGGGCGCCGGGGAAAAGGAGGGTGGGGCGGGGGGGAGAGGGGCATGGGCATGGGATCGGCACCCGAGGGATCCAGGTCCCGGAGCGAGACTGTATCCTGGCGGCCGTCGGGGAACTCCACGTGGGCATACTGGGGGTTCACGTGGAGCAGGCGTACTTTGTCCACCAGGGGTTCCGCCTTGTGGTGCCTGACATGCCTACGAAAAAGGACTGGGCCCGGAGTCGTGAGCCACGTCGGGAGCGACACCCCAGATGTAGACTTCCTAGGGAAGGCAAAAACACGTTCATGGGGTGTGTGGTTAGTCGCGGTGCACAGTAGTGACCGAATGGAATGGAGCGCGTCAGGGAGGACCTGCTGCCAGCGAGCGTCTGGGAGGTTCCTGGACAGTAGGGCCAACTGCACGGCCCTCCATACCGTCCCATTCTCCCTCTCTACCTGCCCGTTTCCCCGGCACGGAGCTGATTCAGTTGTGCGTTGGCACATGTACCTCAGGGAGATGGCGTCTGGGGGCTCGTTGAGCTTGCCGGGGCGATACAAGATCTCGTAGTTAAAGGTGGAGAGCTCGATTCTCCACCGCAAGATTTTGTCATTCTTGATCTTGCCCCGCTGCGTGTTGTTGAACATGAAGGCTACCGACCGTTGGTCAGTGAGGAGAGTGAATCTCCAGCCGGCCAGGTAATGCCTCCAGTGCCGCACTGCTTCAACGATTGCCTGGGCCTCCTTTTCAACAGAGGAATGTCGAATTTTGGAGGCGTGGAGGGTGCGGGAAAAGAATGCCACGGGTCTGCCTGCCTGATTCAGCATTGCGGCAAGGGCGACATCTGAAGCGTCGCTCTCTACTTGGAAGGGTAGTGTCTCATCTACTGCGTGCATCCCGGCCTTGGCTATGTCAGAGCGAATACGAGCGAAGGCCTGTTGTGCCTCGGCCGTGAGGGGAAATTGTGTGCACTGGATTAGCGGGCGGGCCTTGTCCGCGTATTGTGGGACCCACTGGGCGTAGTAAGAAAAGAACCTCAGGCATTGTTTGAGAGCCTTGGGGCAGTGGGGGAGAGGAAGCTCCATGAGGGGGCACATGCGGTCGGCATCGGGCCCCAGTAGTCTGTTTTGGACAACGTAGCCGAGGATGGCCAAACAGCCTGTGCGGAACACGCACTTCTCCTTGTTATACGTGAGGTTAAGGAGAGATGCGGTGTGGAGAAATTTAGCAAGGTTGGCGTCATGGTCCTGCTGGTCATGGCCGCAGATGATGACATTGTCTCAGTACAGAAACGTGGCCCGCAGTTCGTACCGGTCAACCATTCGGTCCATTTCTCGTTGAAATACCGAGACCCCGTTAGTGACGCCGAAGGGAACCTGTACAGTGAGTTTAATCAGGCAGAAGCCCCGGATTGGGACAGAGTGGGAACCGGAGGCTAGGGAGATCTGCCGGTTGGCGGGACGGACCGCAAGGGAGTAGCGCCTTACCGTGTCCGGGTGGACGAAGCTCTCGGTGCTCCCGGAGTCGATGAGGCAGGAGGTCACGTGGCCGTTGATGAGCACCGTTATGGAAGAGGGTGCCAGGTTGCGAGGACGGGACTGGTCGAGCGTCACGGAGGCGAGTAGCGGGCGATTGGCCGATGAGTCTGACGAGTCCGATGAGTAGCGGCAGCGACCCGAGTCCCGTGGTCCCGTCCCGAGGGGAGGACAAAATGGCGGCATCTGGAGTACCTGTGAGGAAGAAGATGGCGGCGGACAAGATGGCGGCGCCCATGGAGTGCATGTTGTGGGGGTGGGACAAGATGGCGGCGCCCATGGAACGCACATGGAGGCGGAGGGTGAAGATGGCGGCGCCCATGGTGTGCACAAGGCGGTGGCGGCGAAAGATGGCGGCACCTACTGATCACACGTGGGATCGGGGGCAGCGGACGGCAGGGCCCATTGTGCGATCGGCTGAGGTGAGGGGGGGTTACGGGCGCGATAGCGGCAACCGTCCGGGACTGGCACACTGCTGCAAAGTGGCCTTTCTTGCCACAAGCTTTGCAGGTCGCGGTGCGGGCCGGACAGCGCTGGCGGGGATGCTTCTGCTGACCACAGAAGTAGCAGCGGGCACCCCCAGGGTGCGCTGTGCGGTGAGCAGCGCAGGCGTAGTGCGCAGGGGCAGCTGCTGGGGGGACTGGTTGCGGGGTCCACGAGGGGTAGGATGGGTGGGCCGGGGGGGCCGTTTTCAGGGTCCACATGGGGTAGAACGGGTGGGCTGAGCGGCTAGCGGGGTAGGATCACGCACTACGGGAGGCGGCCGTCATTGATAGCGCCAGAGTCTTTGCAGCCGCGAGATCGAGAGCGGCCGCTTCCAGCAGTCGTTGCCGGATGGGGTCCGATGCAATACCCGTAACAAAGGCATCGCGCATGAGTAAATCAGAATGTTCTATGGCTGTGACGGCCCGGCAGTCGCAGTCTCGTACTAGAGGTATGAGGGCTCTCCAGAAGTCCTCAATCGACTCACCCGGCTGTTGGACGCGAGTAGAGAGTAGATGTCTCACAAACAGGGTGTTCGTCGACTGTGCATAGTTCTCCTTGAGCAGTTCCATGGCCCGGGTGTAGTCAGGCGCATCTCGAATTAGCGGAAAGACACTGGAGCTGAGTCTTGAGTAAAGAAGCTGTCGATTTTGAGCCTCCGAACGTGTAGGGTCCGCTGAAGAGGTGTAGGCCTCGAAAACTGCAAGCCAGTGAACGAAGTCTGGCGCGGGGCGACTGCGGATCCAGCTGCAGGCCGTCAGGTTTGATCCTGATGTCCATGGTGTAAGCAAAATCTCACTGTAATAAATTGTGCCGCTAACAATTGTACACAAAGACTCGAGTGAAGTACAAGAGAGGCTTTATTACAGTGAGATGCTATTCCTCCGGCGGTGGCTGTAGAATGGCATCTCAGTGAAACTTACGAATATTTATACAGCTCCCTGTGGGCGGAGCTAGCCGGCAGGGGCTTACCGGAGAAACCTGTATTACAGGTACGGCCATACATCCCCCTACTGCAAGCACACATATCTACAGTGGTTGGATCATCACACTCCGCCAGACACGGGGTGCCTTCTATGAACACGGAGACAAGACTGGCTGCCTATTGGCTCACCAGCTAAGAAAGCAGGCAGCCATGAGGAAAATAGCCTAAGTAAAGAATAGCAGAGGCAGACTGGTAACAGAACCAATAGCGGTCAAGCAGGCATTTGAGACCTTCTACCGAGGAATGTACACCTCCGAGCCCTCCGACAGGGACGCTGGGATCAAACAGTTCCTCAAGAACTGGTACTACCAGCTGTGGGGAAGACAGACGAGGGGAACTGGAAGCACCAATAGATCTGGGAGAAATAATGGAGAGCATCAGCTCCATGCAGGCGGGGAAGGTGCTGGGACCCGACGGGTTCCCGACGGACTTCTATAAAGAATTTGGACCAACCCTGGCCCACACTTTAGGGACATGTTCACGGACTCACTGGCTAGGGGCTCTTTGCCTCCTAAGTTAGCACAGGCCACAATCTCACTGATACCCAAAAAGGATAAAGACCCGACGGAATGTGGATCATACAGACCCATTTCTGGACGCAGATAAGCTGATGGATTCTCCCCTACCCGGCGGGGCGGGGGGTCCCGGCGGGACGGAGTGGCATGAACCGCTCCGGCGTCGGGCTGCCCCAAAAGGTGCGGAATCCTCCACACCTTCAGGGGCTAGGCCTGTCCTAGAGTGGTTGGCGCCCTGCTGGCCGGCGGGAAAGGGGCTTGGCGCCACGCCAACCGGCGCCAAAGGGCTTCCGCAGGCCGGCGTGAGTCAGCGCATGCGCGGGAGTGCCGGCACGTGCTGGCGTCATCCCCGCACATGTGCAGAGGGAATCGCTTCCGCACCGGGAATGGCGGAGAACCGTGGCCTCCGGTGCAGACCAATAGAGCGCCCCCACGGCACAGGGCCGTCCGCAGATCAGTGGGCCCCGACATTGGGCCAGGCCACTGTGGGGGCACCTCCCGGGGCCAGATCCCCCCCACGAGCCCCCAAGAACTCCAGAGCCCGCCCGCGCCTCCAGGTCCCGTCGGTAAGGGACCTACTCTAATTTACGCCGGCGGGACTGGCAAAGAACGGGCAGGACTTCGGCCCATCGCAGGCCAGAGAATTCGGGGAGCCCCGGGGCACATTGAGTCGCGCCGGACCCCGCCATTCTCCGAGGTGGGCAGCGCGACTCACACTGGGGCAAATTTTGGGGGGTGGGAGAATTAGGAGGACGGCGTGGATGGGATTCACGCCGACCCCCAGCGATTCTCCCACCCGGCGGGGGGTCGGAGAATCCCGCCCAAGGCCTTCGACAGAGTCGAATGGAGCTACATCCTCGAGGTACTGGAACAGTTTTGGCTTGGATTGGGGTTCACCGCCTGGGTGAGGCTCCTGTACAACGCTCCCAAAGCGAGCGTCCGAACTAACACCACCAGCTCTGAATACTTCCAGTTACAGAGAGGAACAAGGCAGGGCTGCCCGCTGTCCCCACTCTTGTTCGCGGTAGCGATTGAAACCCTAGCGATAGCCCTGCGGGATGCAAAATGCTGGAAGGGAATCCGGCGAGGAGACAGAGAGCTCAGAGTTTCACTCTGTGCAGATGACCTGCTCCTCCATGTCTCGAAGCCACAGGAAGGACTGAAGGCAATACTGCAAATACTGAAATAGTTTCGAACCTTCTCGGGCTACAAACCTAACCTCGGCGAATGTGAGCATTCCCAGTGAATGCAAATGGGGGAGGGGCGGAGCTGGAAGTGCTCCCGTTTAAAATGGCCCAGAACAGATTCCGTTACCTGGGGTTCCAGATAGCCAGAGACTGGACACAGATCCACAAGTGGAACCTGACCAGCCTGGTGGAGGAAGTAAGGAAAGGACCTCCAGACCTGGCGGGAAGAGTGCAGGCGATCAAGATGAACGTACCACCGAGGTTCCTCTTCCTATTTAGATCCATAACGATTTTCATCCCCAGGGCCTTTTTCCAAAATGTAGACAGTCTAATCATGGCGTTTGTCTGGGGGGGGGTAAGAACCCGAGAATTCCCAAACCGACACTGCAAAGAAGGAAAATCAAAGGGGGCTTGGCTTTACCGAACCTACAATACTACCACTGGGCAGCAACAGCAGAAAGTGTGAGGGGGTGGGTACACAAACCCGACTCAGAGTGGGTACAGATGGAGGAGGCCTCCTGTAAAGGAACAGCCTTCCGGGCCCTGGCCACAGCAGCACTCCCATCCCCCTCAACAAGATACACAACGGGCCCAGTGGAAGCGGCCAAATTGAGAACGTGGGCCCAACTGAGACAGCATTGCGGGCTAACCAAGTTGTCCCCGTGGCCCTCATCTGCGGCAATCACAAATTCCCCCCCAGCCATGCTAGACACCACCTTCAAAAGATGGAGACGAGACGGGGGCACACAGACGGTCAGGGACTTTTGTGTAGGGCACAGAATGGCGAAACTGGACGAACTGACAAAGAAGTGGAAACTACCGAAAGGACAGGAAATGAGGCACCTTCAAATAAAACACTTCCTACGCAAGGAGACAGTAGGGTACCCCGGGGCCCCAGAAAGCACACTACTAGAGAACCTGATAGGCACAAGCAGCAAAGAAAGGGGACTATGTGGGAAAATATATGGACAGCTACTGGGCAGAGCTCGGACCCTACTGGACGGGACCAGACGAAAATGGGAGGATGAACTGGGGACAGAGGTGGGGTGGGGACTCTAGAGCGAAGCACTGAGCAGGGCCAACTCCACCTCCTCCTGCGCAAGGCTCAGCCTAATGCAGCTCAAAGTGGTGCACAGAGCACACCTGACCTGAACCCGAATGAGCAGGTTCTTCCTGGAGATGGAGGACAAATGTAAACGGTACCAAAGGAACCTGGCCAGCCACACCCACAAGTTTGCGGCCTGTCCCAAACTTCCTGGGTTCTAGACAGTCTTATCCGAAGCAATGTCCAAGGTTATGGGGATGAAGGTGAAGCCATGCCGAATTGTGGCAATTGTCGGGGTATTGGTGCAGCCAGAGCTACACATGGGGAAGAGAGCCCACGCCTTGCTTTGCTTCCCTAATCGCACGCCGGAGAATCCTGCTCGGCTAGCGATCGGCAGCACCACCCACAGTTGCAGACTGGCTCGCTGACCTTTCGGAATTTCTCCACCTGGAGAAGATTAAGTACGCCATCCGAGGGTCGGAGGAAGGCTTCCTTGATACATGGGGGCAGTTTGTTGGCCTCTTCCAAAACCTGTTCGAGGCCAGCAACGAGGAGCAAGATAGCAAAATGGGAAAGAGAGGAAGAAAAAGAGGGAAGACTAAAAAAAAAGAGGGGGAACCAAAGGAATGCGCAACCCGGGGGAGGGAAGGGGGGTGAGAAGGAGGAGAAAGAGGAAAAGCTGGAAAGTCACAAAAAAGGAGAGGGGAGGGAAGGGGGCAACTCCCCCTCCCCGATCACAAAGCAAACACAACAGAAGTTAACGGGGAAGGGGTAAGAAAAGGGAGAGGGGGTGGGATAGGGGGAGGATACAAGGGAGGGCTAGGGGGGAGCAGGAGGTGGCGGGGATGGAAGGGACCATAGGCCGAGCCAGAGGGCGGCGAAATGTATATAAAGTTAATTAAAGGAAGGAATAGGATAAACCTTTCTGTACAAAAAAGTAAATTAACGCGGTAAAAAAAATGTATATAACTGTTTAGAATTGTGGAAAATGCCAATAAAAAGATTTAAAAAAAAATAAATAAATGCTGTCCTGACCAGCGATATCCACGTCGCATGAGAAAGGCAGCAAGGCAGATGCAATCTTTCATTTCTCATTGAGCACTGACAAGTTGACAATGTTAGACCTCTAGTCTGGAAAAAGGAAGAAAGGTAAACCAGAGAATTCAGTCTAACATCGTTAGTGTGGAAGTCGTTGAAAACCATGAGACAAAATAAACTTTTATTTCGCAAGGCATGGGTAAATCAAGGAGAGCCAGCATGGGCTCGTTGAAGGTAAATTGTTTCTACAAATTTAATTGAATTTTCTGATGAGGTAACCAATGTTTCCTCTCATTCCTGTTTGCAGTATTCACTGGACTGGGTGCATTGCACAGTTCCTTAAAGCTTGTCATGCATTTTTATGTATATATTGGCTGTTCACAGTCGGTTTGTTTCCTATATATTGCCCTCCAGTTTGCTGCACGGCCATGCTTAGAAGGAAGATTGGAGGAATTAAGAGGATTGATGAAGGTAATATGATATATATATATTGTAAGGATCCTTCCTGTTGATTCCCTTAGTTCCTATTTCTTTTATTTTGGCTTTATCATTTTTGGTCCATGGATTATTAATGGAGACATATCTTTAAGTTGAACAGAGGTAGGAAGGAACTCAAAGTGTCAGAATAATACACTGTTATAAAGTTTTGTATTTTGGGCAGAAGAATCCAGACTTTATGGCACCCGAGAGATTGGAGAGGTTTGATTCAATTGGTTGGCTGGTAGCCAATGGATTAGCCAGGGACAGCGATTTGTTCCTATCGGGTGGGGTATTTTGCAGAGAACCCGTGAGAAGCAACCCAAGGTGGAAGCAGCGTTCTCTCTCTGCTGTGCTGGCTATTGTATGAAGGCAGAAGCTTCTACACCTTGAAAGAAGACGCTAAATGGGATTCTCCCGCCAGACCTGTTTTCTGAAGCGACGCGCCCCCGCCAGCAGCAGGATTCTCCGTCCCGGCAACCGGCTAATGGGGTTTCCCATTGTGGCCATCCCCACACACCGTCGGGAAATCCACAGGTGTGAGTGTGCTGCCGGCGAAGGGGAAGATCCTGCCGATGGAGAATCCCGCCCAATGTTAGTATGGATACAAAATTGGCTCAGTGATAGCAAGTAAAGATTGGTGCTGCCCTGTGTCTGCATGGGTTTCACCCCCACAACGTAAAAGATGTGCAGGTTAGGTGGATTGGCCATGCTAAATTGCCCTTTAATTGGAAAAAAAATAATTGGGTACTCTAAATTTGAAAAAAAAATTGGTGCTGGATTGATGTTTTTCAGACTGGGAGGTGGTTTGGAGTCGTGTTTTCGAAGAGTTTTGGGTCTATTACTCTTTGTGGCTTTTATCAACAACATTCAGGTATATGGAACAGCATTATAAAGTTTACAAATAACATGAACCTTAGCTAAACGTAGATCATGATGAAGCATAGAAGCTAGGAGCAGGAGTGGACCATTCAGCCCTTCAAGCCTGCTCCCCCATTCAATATGATCATGGTTTGTCCTCAATCTCAATGACATATTCCCACTTTCGTCCCATAACCCCTGATTCCATTAAATTCTAAAACATTATCTATCTCTTTCTTGAATACATTCAGTGGCTTCTGTGGTAGAGAATTCCACAGGTTCAGTACTCTTTGAGTGAAGAAATATTTTCCCATCTCAGGCCTAAATGTATTTCTGCATTCTGAGACTGTGTCCCCTGGTTCTAGATTCCTCAATCAGGGAAAACATCCTCCCTGCATCTAATCTATCCAGCCCTGTTAGAATATTTGATGTTTCAGTCAGATCCCCTCTCATCCTTCTGAACTCTAGTGAATACAGGCCCAATCGAACCAATCTCTCCTCATAGGACAGTCCCGCCATTGCCAGTATCAGCCTAGTGAACGTCCATTGCACTTCCTCTATGGCAAGTATATCCTTTCTCAGGTAGGGAGACCAAAACTACAGGAACACTCCAGGTGTGGTTTCACCAAGACCGTGTATAACTGCAGTTAGACATCCCTACTTCTGAACTCAAATCCTCTTGCAATGAAGGCCAAAATACCATTTGCCTTCCTAATTGCTTGCTGCCCCTGACTCTCCACTTTCATTGACTGGACAAGGACATCCCGATCCCTTTGTACATCCATATTCCCAATATATCAGCACTTAAATAATACTCTTCCTTTCTGCCTTTCACACCTGTGGTAGTATGACTAGGGGTATTACGGTACCTGGGAGTGTGAGCTGCCATTGGTGCAGACGGCTCGCTGCCCATTTGCCCAAGTGTTGTGTTCTCTGTATTCTCATTGGTTGAGAGGAAGGTAGCTCCGCCTACGAGGCGGGGTATAAGAACCCGTGTTCCCCAGCAGCCAGGTCATTTCTGTACTCCTGCTGCTGGGCACACTTCTTGCTGATTAAAGCCTTCGATTCGGACTACTCTTTCATTTTCGTGTCCATTGACTGTGCATCAACACCAAAGTGTATAACTTCACACTGCACATTTGGCCACCTTGTACTGCATCTGCCATGTGTTTGTCCACTCACTCAACTTGTTTAAATCACCTTGAAGCCCCCTTCCATCCTCCTCACAACACAACAAGTTTGGAAATGTTACATTTGGTTCCCTCATCCAGGACATTTATGTATAAAATAAATAAATATAAATAAATAATCTTTATTGTCACAAGGAGGCTTACATTAACACTGCAATGAGGTTAATGTGAAAAGCCCCTAGTCGCCACATTCCGGCGCCTGTTCGGGTACACAAAGGGAGAATTCAGAATTCTCAGCTGGTACGGGTATATCGTGAACATCTGGGGCCCAAGCACTGATCCCTCCTGTACCACGCTAATCACTGCTTGTCAGCGAGGCCAATCCCATCCTTGTCGCCAGTGTAAAGACCCAGGCGAGTGACCAATCCGAAGCAATGACAGTTTAGAAAAGCATAATATTTATTTAACTACTCAACACACTCCTTCTCTCCAAAGGGTCCACCATTTGTGGCCCGTGCTCGGGCAAGGGTATGTATGTCCCAAGGTCTCCTAGGTTAAGGGTGCAGCTCCGCCCCCTGATCTGGGGAGATCATACTCAGGTGAGGCTACTGGACCACATGACCTTGGATTGGGTTATAATAGAATGCAACTTTTCAAGAAGGTGGTTCACCAATGTTTTCATTAGCAGCATGGGTATACAGCCATACATTGTATGGAATGGGCCATGTGGGGAGCAAACAGACAGTTCTTATGATTCCTGTGGAGATTCATAACATTTAAAGAGAGATATGAATTTCTCAGTGACCGCCACAAAGAATCACACTTTTCACATTTTTAAATCTTACTGTAAAAAACAAACTAAAATCAACTTACACTAACCATTACTTTTTGGGCAACTAATATACACAACTACAGAAAAGGTATTTTCCCGTTAACTAACTAATACAATTGAAATAATCTGTGAACAATTTTGTGTTTAGTCACATTCCCAGCAGATGTGTAGCCTGTTTGAGTTCCACATCCCTCCTGGCCTTCCAGCATTCCTTACCCCTGCCACATCAGAACAGGTCTTCCAGTGTTCTTCGAACATCACTTCACCCAGTCTTCTGAAGATCCCCAAACTAACCTCCAGCAGAAAGGCCCACTCCAGTGAATCCTTGGTCCTTAAATCTCCACAAGTCTTCAAACAGAAAATTAGTTCTCCTCAGCCTCCTGCTCAGTGCCTACCCTTTTTTGCATTTGACAGCAGCAGCTGTTTTTGTCTCTCTCCTGAGTGTGTCAGACCAGCTGCCCTTCTTTCATCTCAAAGCATGACTTTGAAATGAAAGATTTCTAGATTTTGGCCTGGGCCTCTCCCTTTGACAACCAAATAACATTGGCAGAGTTTAATACGATCTCACCATCCCCCTATTCAGGATATTTTTTTTTTACTTTCAAATAAATGAAATATATTAAAACATGACCGTTTCATAAAGTCTTGCCTTTGTAACACTTCACCCTTAAAACATGATGTAAAAATTACCGTTATAATTACTTTTTCATGTCGTTATCAAAATATCACAAATTACATTTTAAATATTGTAACATCTAACCTATTGCATTGAGTACAGGTACATTCTTTCCTCTTTTGTCATATTTCAGCATAAACATTCTGTCTTGGCAACACTTTCAGACTTAACCTGACCAAGTTTGGATTTAAAGTCCAGTTTGAGGTCTTAGAATCACAACTCTCTTGTAAATGAGAGTTTCTTTTACTACTTGTTGCCTCACTTTATTTCATTGAACCTGGGCCTTGCTGGCAGGGTCAGCATTGTTGTTCATCCCTAATTGCCCTTGAGAAGGCGGTGGTGAGCTACTTCTTGACTACCGCAGTCCATCTGGTGCAGGTACATCCACAGTACTGCTGGGAAGGGGTTTTCAAGAGTTTGATCCCAGCTGTATAGTTACAAATCACAATGGTGTGAGACTTGGACGGACACTAGGGTGGCATTCCTATGCATTTATTACAGCTTTCCTTCTAGGTGGTAGAGGTCACAGGTTTGGAAGGTGCTGTTGAATGAGGCTTGATGAGTTGCTGCAGTGTATCTGGCCTGGAAGGGTAAATGGCGTCCAGAGTTGCAAATAGAGTACCCAATATGACTTTAAATAGTAATAAAATGTGATGTCAGGTGGTAGATTTATGCATGGTGCAACGCGAGGCACCAACATCCACACTGAGGCGTCCAATTCACATGTACATGAACCCCAAGGTCATTGATGGGTGAATACTACACAGAGACGGCAAATAGCCACCTCACCTTGCCATCCCCACTGTGTGATGTTGCATATTTAGAGTGCCTCAGAGTGACCTACACACATGTGCTATGAGACACTGTTGGCGGGATTCTCCATTCCTGAGACTAAGTATTGACGCCGGGGCAGGATTCGTGGAAGTTCATGACAGCAAAACTGGCGCCACACCTGGACCAATTCATTGAGGGGCTAGCTCCGGTGCCACATAGAACACAATTGATTCCATTGATAAACGGTTCCGGATTTGCCGCATTTGATTGAAACTCGGGAGGCTGACAAGCTGCAGCCACACATACACATTACAATCCCCACACACACTCATCCCAGCTAACAAGGTGGCACTGGTTGCACTGAAGCGCACCCATCCCGCTGATGGGTCAGCTGGGGCCAGAGGGCACCTAGGGGACGTCCTGGGATGCACCCATACGACATGCGGCCCTACGTTCACAGTTGGCAGTCAGCGGTGTGCACAGTTGCATGGCTGCCTTGTAGGCCGAGTCAATGGTGCTCCCTGCCCGTCCACCCCGATCCTGGTCCTGTCAGAAGCCCCCCGACCAGCGGCACGAAAGTCAGCACACTATGGCGATGTTGGATACTCTCCATACCCTCTCTCTCTCCCTCATTAGTGACGATGCTGGTTTCACGATTTTTAAAAGCACATGTTAACCGCGCCGTCGGGAATTCACCCCAGTGAGGTGGAGCATCATGGAGACCTCGGAGAATACCAGGCCAGGCCCGCTAATTATATGCCAATGGCGTTCACTATACGTGCGTTCTGGAATGCATTGGCGCTGCTGTCGAGGCACCGGAGAATTGCGATTCGGCATGAAACCAGCGCCCTCCACAATTTTGGAGTCAAAACTGATTCTCCACCCAATCGCGTTTCCTGACTCTGGCATCAGCTGATGGAGAATCCCGCCCTGTATGTGTCTGTGCTTGCAGGATAAGCACACTTAACATGCTAGGCAGCGTTAGCAAGGGGAGATGTAGTGCCATTCATTGCCATGGTGACATTGATGGAAGAGCAGAAGACCATGAAGACTGGATGGGTGACAGCAGGGAAACCTGTCAGTGAAGAAGAGGCTGGTGTGTAAGCTGTCTCAAGTACATAATGCACTGGTTACATAGATACATAGAAATAGGAGCAGGAGGAGGCCTTTTGGCCCTTCGAGCCTGCTCCGCCATTTATCACAATCATGGCTGATCATCCAACTCAATAGCCTAATCCTGATTTCTCCCCATAACCTTTGACCCCATTTTACCCAAGTGCTATATCTATCCGCCTCTTGAATATAATCAATGTTTTATCATCAAATACTTCCTGTGGTAATGAATTCCACAGGCTCATCACTCTTTGGGTGAAGAAATGTCTCCTCATAGAACATCGGACATAGAACATACAGTGCAGAAGGAGGCCATTCGGCCCATCTTGTCTGCACCGACCCACTTAAGTCCTCACTTCTACCTTATCCCTGTAACCCAATAACCCCTCCTAACCTTTTTGGACACTAAGGGCAATTTAGCTTGGCCAATCCACCTAATCTGCACGTCTTTGGACTGTGGGAACTGGAGCACCCAGAGGAAAACTCCGGGAAGAACGACCTCAACTCTCTCCGAAATGGTTTACCCTGAATCCTCAGACTGTGACCCCTGGTTCTGGACACACCCACCATTAGGAACATCCTCCCAGTCTAGTCCTGTTAGAATTTTATAAGACTCTGTGAGATCTCCCCTCAATTCTTATGAACTCCAGTTACGCCATCCATTCCCTGTACCATGTAAGACTTGTGGCATTCTATGTGGACCTTTTACGGCAGCACGGTAGCATGGTGGTTAGCATAAATGCTTCACAGCTCCAGGGTCCCAGGTTCAGTTCCCGGCTGGGTCACTGTCTGTGCGGAGTCTGCACGTCCTCCCTGTGTGTGCGTGGGTTTCCTCCGGGTGCTCCGGTTTCCTCCCACAGTCCAAAGATGTGCGGGTTAGGTGGATTGGCCATGCTAAATTGCCCGTAGTGTCCTAAAAAGTAAGGTTAAGGGGGGGGGGGGTTGTTTGGGTTACTGGTATAGGGTGGATACGTGGGTTTGAGTAGGGTGATCATTGCTCGGCACAACATCGAGGGCCGAAGGGCCTGTTCTGTGCTGTACTGTTCTATGTTCTATGTTCTACCACTGGAAGCTCCTGACCAAGGGACTGGTTGAAGGAGAAGCTGTTTCATTTAAATCATGATGTGGAGATGCCAGTATTGGACTGGGGTGGGCAGAGCAAGAAGTCTTACAACACCAGGTTAAAGCCCAACAGGTTTGCTTAGAATCACTAGCTTTCGAAGCACAGCTTCTTCCTCAGGTGAATGAAGAGGTGGGTTCCACAAACACATTTATAAACAAAGTCAATGATGCGAGATGATACTTTAAATGCAAGTCTTTGTAGGTAATTAAATCTTTACAGGTCCAGACAGAGCGACTGGAGAGAATGATAATCACAGGTTAAAGAGGTGTGAATTGTCTCAAGCCAGGACAGTTGGTAGGATTTTCCAAGTCCCAGGCCAGATGGTGGAGGGTGAATGTAATGCAACATGAATCCAAGGTCTCGGTTGAGGCCGCACTCATGTGTGCGGAACGTGGCTATCAGTTTCTGCTTGCCGATTCTGTGTTGTCGCGCATCCTGAAGGCTGCCTTGGAGAACGCTTACCCTGAGATCAGAGGCTGAATGCCCTTGACTGCTGAAGTGTTCCCCGACTGGATGGGAACATTCCTGCCTGGCGATTGTCGCGCGATGTCCGTTGTTGCAGCGTCTGCATGGTCTCGCCAATGTACCACGCTTCGGGACATCCTTTGCTGCAGCGTATGAGGTAGACAACGTTGGCCGAGTCACACGAGTATGTACGGCGTACCTGGTGGGTGGTGTTCTCACGTGTAATCAAGGTACCCATGTCAATCCCATAAACCAAAACCTCTTTTCAAAGGCGTGGCCCAGCACTCTGCATTCTCACTTGAAAAAGACAGGCTTTTCCTGAGATTCTGATCCCGTCTCACCAACAGGCTTAAACCTTTCCGAAAAACAAACTATATCTTAAAAGCCACCACCAAGGTGATTTTTACTGGAACAGATATTTAAAATGAAACTAGAGAGAGACAGGCCAAAACACTTCTTTGTCATGTGTGAGTCCACAGCAGCCAAATGTGACTGTGAAAGTAAACCTCACTACCACAGCTCAGCCCTACCTGCACAATGACATCACTGAAGCCAGGTGATATGACACAAACCTTTCTTAAAGGGACACTCACATGACAATATGTCCCCGCAGGTCCCCTTTCCTCAACTGTATGCATCCAGTAACTCCTCCAACATTGTGTTTCTTGGGGTGCTTGAGTACCTTGTCGTCTACTTGCGGAGCAAGTTTTTGATTTGCAGATGTCGGAGTTCCTGTCCATTCAATATTCCAGTCTCTATCAGCTCTTAAGGTCGCCAGTCTTTTCTGTGTAAAAGTCCCTGCTTGCTAATGTCCCGCCGTCCGCCATTACACCTCTTAAAGGTGGCATTTAGCATGGCTGGTGGAAACCTGTGGTTGCCCCAGAGAGGGGCCATGGTGGACACCTCGGTTAGACCGAACTGCTGCCTATCTGGTTCTAGGTTCTCAGTGTTGCTACCACCACTGGGCTGGTTGAGTGTTTAGCTGGTGGGATGGGAGTGCTGTTGTGGCGAGGACCTGGAGGGTTGTTCCTGTGCAGGAGGGGGAGGGGGGCAGTGCCATAGCGGGAAACAACTTGGTGCCAAGTCCATGCACTTGAGGGATCCCCATCAGGGTTGGGGTGTCCTGGCTCAGATTGCCATTATGAGATTTAAATGCACCCCTCAGTTTCTACTTACAGGCGCCTGACTGCTCACACTGCTGACTGCTCACTGTGTCCTGGGAGTCCATCCAGGCTGCCCCTCTGGAGACCCTCATAGCCCAGCTGTATTGACAAGAGGATGGGGTGGCCAAGCTCAATCATCTGCCAACCAGGTGTTGGCACTCATCAGAACGGCTGCCCCACTGCAGAAGAAGCAGGGGATTAGCAAATCTCACCGCGACCAAAGGACACCAGCACCGTAGCCTTTGGAACCTTCCTTGGTTCTCTGTTACTCCCAGGACAGAGGCCTCACCAGTGAAACCCACCCCTCAGAATCACAAGTTGTCTCCTTCTGGTGAGGGTGGCAGTACTGACTTCCTCTGCCACCTCTTTCCAGGTGCTGTTCAGGAGGACGGGCTTGAGTCAGCGGCCCACCCTTGGGAAGGGGGGTGTCTTTCCTCTCCTCGTTGACATTGAGCATTGGGTCCACTTCAGACTCCCAAAATCAGGGGGCGGGTCTTCTCTGAGCCACCTTTGTAGCTGGAATGAGTGTGTAGTGTGTGGAGCACTTAAAAACAGCTCCAGCTATCAAGCTCTTTAACACATATCCGGCACTAGCGATTACACAGTGCACTGTGCCAGGAATTGTTTCCAATGCACTCCAGTAAAGTGCTGGTCCATTCGCTCATCCTGAATCGTGGAACAAATCGCACCCCCAATGCAAACACAAATTGCACGCTATTCAGTTCTGGTAGGAATAATTAGGGCATGATTTAACCATCTGGGCACACCAGGAAAATAACGGGAAAGGCCAAAATCGAAATTCCCGCCAGGTGCAAACTTGTTTGCAATTTACCCAGCCAATTCCCGATGGCGAGTTCCAGATCTCGCCCAAAAACGGTGAACATATCTTCGGCATGGTAACACAATGGTTAGCACTGTTGCTTTACAGCTCCAGGGTTCGATTCCCACTTGGGTCACTGTCTGTGCTGAGCCTGCACGTTCTCCCCATGTCTACGTGGGTTTCCCCTCAGGGGTTGAGCTTGGTTGGGGGGCTGAAGTGTTTCAAGTGAGGGGGGGGGGGAGGGGCTTTGCAGCTGTTTGCCCTTCAAGCTATCTTTAAATATTGTGGAGCCCCATGACTGGATAAACCACAGCTGCAGCCTGCCTCTCCTACCAAAGGCTTTAAGGACAGAGTCCTTGCTCTTGGTTGCACGCTGAAAGTCACTTCAACACCCTTTGGCTGTGAGCAGCCTCTAGCTTAACAGCTGAAGGTTATTTCAATCGAGGAATTAGCCTTGTTAGTTGTGAGAGCACTTCATGCTTCTGAACTCTCAACTGCCTCCACAAAGGAACATGATTCCTGCCTGAGAGGATGATTGGTGGAGTCCCATAACAGGGGCAACCAAGCTACAGCCTGTCTGTCCGATCAAACATTCCCAGGATAGAGCCATGCTGCAGCTTCTATCCTGAAAGTCAATCGCATCCCCCATGACCGTGAACAGCCTCTAGCTTCACAGCTGAAGGCTATTGCAAATGAGGAATTGTTAGTTGTGAAAGTACTTCACACTCCTCAACTCTCCAGTTGTCTCTCGAGGGCACACATGCCATGTTTCAGAGGATGATTAATGCACAGCATTTCAGTCAGTCGTTGAAGCCTGAACGGTGTGCCTGAACTCTAGGAGCGTCAGCACCATAGAGGCAGCTGCCAACAATCAAACACTGAAGAGTGGGATATCAGCACTGGGGATCTTCTTGCGACCAAAGGATCTGGATCAGGGGAGGGCACCTGAGCACCTCCTCCCTAATGTTCTCCACAGGGGTCTGGGGTCTAGGGACTCCTAATGTGGCCGGGGGTGAGTGTGCAGAGCAAGGTTTGTCAGCACAACTAGCTCGCTGGATGGCACTCTGAGAAAAGGCAGGACACAAGGTTGTGGGAGGCTTGGGGTGGTTTTAATAAATAAATAATCTTTATTGTCACAAGTAGGCTTACATTAACACTGCAATGAAGTTACAGTGAAAAGCACCGAGTCGCCACATTCCGGTGCCTGTTCGGGTACACAGAGGGAGAATTCAGAATTCTCAGCTGGCACCGGAATTGAACTCGCGCTGCTGGCCTTGTTCTACATCACAAACCAGCTGTCTAGCCCACTGAACTCTGGCTTTGGGGTGTGCAGCAGCGCCCTGCACATGGGGTGCTGCCTCCAGCCACATCACTGCTGGTTTCTCCAGCGGCTGGCAGCCTGGTCTCCAACTAGCGACACAGGGCAGCTGCTTCAGGACTAAGAACACCAACCTGGTTGGTACCTGTAAGGAATTGGAGAAAGAGAGAGACCAAAAGTCAGTTTGGGTTTCCACCCTGTTCTGCCCGCTGCCTTTCCAGTGCGCCAATGTGAGGAGATGGGGGGAATTCGGAAGAACAGGAGACCTTCGTCGTCTCCTTTGTGGCGGGCCCCGGATCGGTCTCCGGCGTTTCCTCCCCCCCCCCCCCCCCCCCCCATGGTGCCCATAGGGCCCTGGGGGACTCCATGGGATTTGATTGGAGATTGCATATACCATATCAGCCACAATCCTCAGGAATGGTGGAAAGGGCGAATGGAATAATTAAAACTGCAGTAACAAAAGTGTGTCAACACAATGGGCTGCTATGGCCAGATGGCATACCCATAATAATGTATGCCCTGAGAAATCAGAAAAATCGCAACATGGGCTTATCCCCATATGAGATATTAATGGAACCCCCATGACAACTGGAACTAAACCCTCAATGACTCCAGCGGCAGTAGCCTTAATATGGGCTGATGAGGCATCACTAAAATATGCCCAGGCCATGTGCGAACCGCTGAAAAAAATACATGAAAAGGTGCAACAGGCTCAGATGCATCCAAAAGAGGGAAATACACACCCTTTAAACCTGGAGATCGAGTATATGTGAAAGCATGAAACAAAGATTCTTTTTCTCCTCGGTGGAATGGACCCTACCAAGTGCTGCTAACAACCCGAACAGCCGTTAAAGTAAAAGAAAAGCCAGATTGGATCCACGCAACCTGTGTAAACTACATCATACAGAACTTTGAGAGTAGTAGCAAAACGCTGACCTGAAGAGAATGACGGCCCTACTGTTCTTATGTATTGTTATATTAATCAAAGATCATGTAGGACGTGAACTGCTTATTAACATCTTAATATATATATCTCAGTCCTACGCAGAGAGGGTAAATAAATCCAGTTGTTGGGTTTGTACACAAATCCCCAGATGCTCGGGGGAGGGCAGCCCTGTGCGACCTGAGATAGCAGAATGGGCCCTGAGCCGAAATAGTACAGGACGTGGTGAAGATACACAGAATATGTTAGATTGGAGATCAGCTGGATACGATATGAATAGGTTTAAAGGATGGTGGTGGCCTAGGTTTAATGTAACACATCAACCTCCCTGTTTGATCCTTCCCAATTATACTGGAGTACCAAAAGGAAGTATATGCTTTAAGAAACATAAAACATATGGGACCCACTCAGTAGGTACGAGCCAGTGCGATCAGACCTTGAATTGGCAACCCCCTATGTTCCACCTTACAGCTAAAGGATTATTCATCTTTGATTGGTCAGGAGTTGAAAATCAAACCTTTTTCAGGATGGCAGCCGGTGACTAGTGGTGTGCCTCAGGGGTCTGTGCTGGGACCACAAATTTTTACATATACATTAATGATCTGGAAGAAGGTACTGAAGGCACTATCGCTAAGTTTGCAGATGATACAAAGATCTGTAGAGGGACAGGTAGTATTGAGGGAGCAAGGGGGCTGCAGAAGGACTTGGACAAGCTAGGAGACTGGCAATGAAGCGGCAAATGAAATACAATGTGGAAAAGTGTGAGGTTATGCACTTTGGAAGGAGGAAATCTAGGCATAGACTATTTTCTAAATGGGGAAATGCTTCGGAAAGCAGAAGCACAAAGGGACTTGGGAGTCCCTGTTCACGATTCTCTTAAGGTGAATGTGCAGGTTCAGTCGGCAGTTAAGAAGGCAAATGCAATGTTAGCATTCATGTCAAGAGGGCTAGAATACAAGACCAGGAATGTACTTCTGAGGCTGTATAAGGCTCGGTCAGACCCCATTTGGAGTATTGTGAGCAGTTTTGGGCCCCATATCTAAGGAAGGATGTGCTGGCCCTGGAAAGGGTCCAGAGGAGGTTCACAAGAATGATCCCTGGAATGAAGAACATGTCGTATGAGGAATGTTTGAGGACTCTGGGTCTGTACTCGTTGGAGTTTAGAAGTATGAGAGGGGATCTTATTGAAACTTACAAGATACTGCGAGGCCTGGATAGAGTGGACATGGAGAGGATGTTTCCTCTTGGTGGAAAAACTAGAACCAGAGGACAACATCTCAGATTAAAGGGACGATCCTTTAAAACAGAGATGAGGAGGACTTTTTTCAGCCAGAGGGTGGTGAATCTGTGGAACTCTTTGCCGCAGAGGCTGTGGAGGCCAATTCACTGAGTGTCTTTAAGACAGATATAGATAGGTTCTTGATTAATAAGGGGATCAGGGGTTATGGGGAGAAGGCAGGAGAATGGGGATGAGAAAATATCAGCCATGATTGAATGGCGGAGCAGACTCGATGGACCAAGTGGCCTAATTCTGCTCCTATGTCTTATGGTTTTATGGTCTTATGGAACCAATGGAGGCTCCTGGGAAGGGGATCATATTAGAATAATGATGACTGATAGTAAAGGAAACCCGACTGCAAATAACGGCACGTATTTTATCTGTGGCCATAAGGCGTACCCTTGGTTACCAGAATATTGGGAAGGCTCCTGCTATTTGGGATATGTAGTCCCTTATGTGCATCACGTTCAGCAATTGCAGGACCATCCCCATCGAAGGACGACACGAAGCATTATGACATGGGCACAAATGCTGGGAATAATGATACCACCATTATGAATAGCCATTAATGTAAACGAACTACGTGAACTACAAGACGTCCTTGAGCAGGTAGCTGATGATACTGCAGAAGCTATTAACCAGATAGAAACTGAGATGGTTGCTATAAGAGCAGTTGCCCTGCAGAATAGAATGGCATTTAATTTCTTGTTAGCTGAAAAGGGAGGTACTTGTGCCCTGATTGGAAGTGACTGTTACACGTACATTCCTGATAACTCAGCGAAAATTGATAATCTGGTGGATCACATTCGTAGAGAGGTAACAAGATTACATGAAAATGAGGGATGGGACTTTGGCTTTGGGTGGTTAGGATTGTTAGGACAGAAGATTGTGTTCTGGATTATAATCGCCATTATAATCTTAATTGTCGTATGGTTGCTGTTTAAATGGTGCACGGGGTATTGTACAAACATGTGAACAGCCCTAGCCGCCTTGCCTCCTTGCTACCAGGCTCATAACACACAGGGAACTGTCATACATCCGTTCTCCTTACATTACAAACCACCCTTCTCTACAGAGGACACGATAATGTACTAACAGTGTGTTGATCATAAGATCAACAAGGGAGGGAATTGTAGAAGGGACTTTAGTGTGCGGATTAATTTCCCGCTTAAGGGTATTCATTTTATCTAGCTTCGTGGCTATATTTTATAAGAAAGGCACTTGCTAAAGCATGCTGGGAATGCTTGACTATAGTTTAACACTGCTTTTGAACAAAAATAAGTAGGTCAGGTAACGTAAACAAAATACTGCTTAGTATTTTGGACTCAGCCTTATTATGATAATACGTTGTTGTTCCAAAGGACAACAAAATGCGTTCTCGTATTGTTTTTAAACCAAGGGCAAAACATTCATATTTCCTCTTGCGTATGTTCCCAAGTTTTATCTTTTCAAAGTTGTTTATTTCACACTATAAATATAATGGTTTTCAAGTGTATAACTCAGAGTGCTGTGGAATGGCTATGCAGCCAGATCACACCCCTCTCAGCAAATATTTGTGTCAAATAAATTTTCTTAATTGAACCTCAAAGAATTTGTCTTCATTATAATTTCCACGACAATATGGTTCAATGGATTTGTACTCTGGGTGAATGAGAGAGTTCTATATGTTAGCATGGAGAATACGAAGGTCCATTGGGGTGGGGAGAGGAATATAGGAGCATTGAGGGTGTGAACGGCCATGGGGGTGTGGGTGGAGCGGCATAGATTGTCACGGAGGGTTTGCGAGGTCGTGGAGGTTGGCTGGAGGGGCATAGGTTGGCATGGGAAAGTAAGAGGGACCATGGAGGTGGACAGATGGTTATAGGTTGGCATGAGGAGCCTGGGTAAGACCATTTGAACTTACTTTTCAAAAGGTTCCATCATCCAGATTACGGACTATATATAGGTTATAAACAAAATTCCCTCTCCCTACCCGGCAGAAGGAATTGGCTCAGAATGGGACTTCTGCCCATCACGGGGGAGGATGTCCTAACCTTGGGAGTTTCTGGGCAATCGATCGACCGTTAGTTATTTATTTACATAGGATTGGTCGGCTGTCGATTTCGATGCTAGCCTACTAACCTTGTTTTGGAGATGAGCTCAAGGGTCGGTGGGAAGATGGTGGACTGGACACCTGCTCTATTTTATGTGCTCTCCTCAGCACAAATGTGCCCAGTGGGGACACGTAAAATCCAACCCTATGGTTCACATCACCTCTTGATGGACTATGAACCACAAGTCCTTGAAAAGCTGGCTCCAGTCCATGAAGATTATAGTGGGCTGTAAGAAAGCTGGTCTGGCGAGGAGTCCAGGGTGCAGGTTCGTGACCTCCACCAGCTTACACCCTTATCCTGCATTGATGAAAGCTGGGAGTTCTGGGAATGAGATCTAGAATCCCAGAATCAGGTCTTACCTGTCATTTTTAAAGGTCACGGTCTCTCCCCAACTCCACAGAAATGCGGCCCATTAACTTGGTTTCTTTCTTCATTGGATTGGATTGGTTATTGTCACGTGTACCGAGGTGAAAAGTATTGTTCTGCGTGCAGCTCCAACGGACCATAGGCCAGATGGCCTACTCCTGCTCCTAGTTCTTATGTTCTTATGTAAAATACATAATAGAGCAAACATAAAATACACAATGTAAATACATAGACACAGGCATCAGATGAAGCATACAGGAGTGTAATACTACTCTGTAGAGAAGATGTATGAAGAGATCAGATCAGGGCGGCACGGTGGCACAGTGGTTAGCATTGCTGCCTATGGCGCTGAGGACCCGAGTTCGATTCCCGGCCCTGGGTCACTGTCTGTGTGGAGTTTGCACATTCTCCCCGTGTCTGCGTGGGTTTCACCCCCACAACCCAAAGATGTGCAGGGTAGGTGGATTGGCCAAGTTAAATTGCCCCTTAATTGGAAAAAATGAATTGGATATTCTAAATTTAAAAAAAGAGATCAGATCAGTCCATAAGTCCTTCAGTCCATAAGAGGGTCGTTTAGGGGTCTAGTAACAGTGGGTAAGAAGCTGTTTTTGAATCTGTTTGTGCGTGTTCTCAGACATTTGTGTCTCCTGGCCGATGGAAGAAGTTGGAAGAGTGAGTAAGCCGGGTGGGAGGGGTCTTGGATTATGCTGCCCGCTTTCCCCAAGCAGCGGGAGGTGTAGATAGAGTCAATGGATGGGAGGCAGGTTATGTGATGGACTGGGCAGTGTTCACGACACTCTGAAGTTTCTTGTGGTCTTGGGCCGAGCAGTTGCCATACCAGGCTGTGATGCAGCCCGATAGGATGCTTTCTATGGTGCATCTGTAAAAATTGATAAGAGAATCGGCGGCATTTGCGCCGGCGCTGTTGGTGCGGCGCCGACCGCAGGCCACTGTATGAGGCCAGGCCACCAATTCTCCGGCCCAGTCCTGCCGGCGCCATCCACACCTGGTCGTTGCTGGCGGGAACGCTGCGTGAAGGGCTGGTGGGCGGCCTGTGGGGTGGGGGGGGGGGAAGGGGGGGCTCCTTCCCCGGGGTGGGGGGGGGGGGGACCTGCGATGGGGTCTGGCCCGCGATCGGGGCCCACAGATTGGCGGGCAGGCCTCTCCCCCCGGGCCTATTTTGTTGCGCGCCTGGTCCCAGCACCCCCCCCCCCCCCCCCCCCCCCCACCATGTTGTGTTGGGGCTGGCGTGTTCCGTAAAGCCACCATGCATGCGCGGGTTGGTGCCACCCTCAGTGCGTGCCAGGAAGTGAGGCTAGAGTGGCATAAACCGCTCCAGCTCCGTTCTGGCCCCCTGTGGGCATTCACGACGACGCAGACACTCTGTCCCTGTTTTTCTTAAATGAGGCCTGTCATGAGCTGTTCTGGATTATTATTTGGTCATTTGCAGAGGCACAAAGTGTGTATCATCATTTTGCACAGCTTTTAGCAACAGTTAAATAATACATCAACGCAGACCTTGAAAGAAAAAATATACTTGCGGCAGTTGTACGTTTTTACCATAACTTATGTCAACCTGTTCAAAATATTCTTCATGTTTAGATCATCCCTGTAAAAAAAATTGATTAAACATAATATGCATGGGTGTGGGGTGAGTGGAATATAAAGATTCAAGAATATTTTTTGTACAGATTGATGTGTAAAACAAAAAACAAATGAGTTATTTTAATTTGAAGTGAATTTCAATTCCAGGGATGTTATTTGTTTCCCCAAGGGTAAAATCAACGGTGAATCAAAAATGTTTCAAGGATGCATCACAAAAATGAAAACAGGAAAATATCTTATGATATTAATGTCATAACTATTGAGCAATCTATCAGAAACTGGCATTATATTGGAACTCTCTACAACTAGCAACATTGTCTAATGTTGTGCTAGGAGGCAACAGGGAACAGAAGCACAATCTTCAGCTACAGTTTAAAGCTTCTGCATTCTTGACATCTCTGACAGCTTGGGGCCGTTTGTGCCCAAAATAGAATGTGTTCAAACAATGATTCACAGAACTGAGAACCTAAGTCTTTAGCTTGGTGACTTCATATGGAGAGATGAAAGGGTAAAATCAAAGCTTTGGTAGTGTAAGGAATTAGGTGTGCTTATTATTTCAATTCTGTTCAAGCCACGAATGCATTTGGACTGTAGTAAAATGCCAGCATGCTTTATTTTAATGAAAAATGTTGAAGTTATGGTCTGCTAAATGGAACTGAAGCTGTAACTGTGCATTTTAATTCTGTACACCTGCCAAGTTTCGATTTCAAAACTATTTTACATTTCTTTTTTTTTTTCAAAACCACAAAGTGAAAATCTCATTCCAGCTATTCATCTGACTGCTACGTGTTCTATTTTGGGACAAGTGGGACCGGTGTGTTTAATAATTCATCCCCACTAGGGGGATTTTCAAGATTGTGGTGAGAGGTAGCTCACACAACGTAATGAGAATTAAAGGGAGTTTTGTCATTTGTAGTAGGCCTAGTTAAAGGTAAGTCAACTCATTTGAATTTTATCTTCCAGAAACACCACGTTATTGAGGGTATTCATAGCATGCAAAAATGTCTGACAGACCTATGTTTTCATTCGAAAATTACAGACCTGCATTTTTATGTCACAGTGGTGTCTTATACAAGTGAGCTTGTCTGAGTTTAGAGATGAGACTTAGGTCAGTTGTAGGTATTTGTAAACAAATGGAAATCGGTTTGTAAAACAGTTTAGAGGAGGCTGGTTTCTATTTAAATGATGATTCATATTCTATGGTAGGCACATATTCTTGGCGACACTTATGCACAGTGGTTAGCATTGTTGCTTCACAGTGCCAGGGTCCCAGGTTCGATTCCCGACTTGGATCACTGTCTGTGCGGAGTCGGCACGTTCTCCCCGTGTCGGCGTGGGTTTACTCTGGGTGCCCCGGTTTCCTCCCACAGTCCCGAACGACGTGTTTGTTAGGTGAATTAGACATTCTGAATTCTCCCTCTGTGTACCTGAACAGGCGCCGGAATGTGGCGACTGGGGGCTTTTCACAGTAACTTCATTGCAGTGTTAATGTAAGCCTACTTGTGATACTAATAACGGTTATTATTATGAAGGAGATGTTAAGTTGAAATTGGTCCCACAGGCACGGAAATATACAGCGGGATTCTCCGTTCCTGAGACATCGGGCACGATTCTCCAGGTGCGTTCTGCTCTCGCTTGAGCGTAACGTGGCCAGAGAATGCCGGGAGAGGCTTCGAGCGGGCCTCCCAACAGCCTCCGCGCCTCCAGGGATTCTCGAAAGTCCCGCTAGATGTTGGAGTTGGAACCCCCCCCCCCCCCAAAATGGGCAGGACTGAATGATGCTTGCGGAAGTAGGTCTTAAACCTTGTTATGACCGACCTGCCAATGGCCTCTTTCGATTCTTCGGCCTCCCCAGGGAGGCTGCAGCCAGAACGTTAATCAGTACTGGTCCACATAAACATGGACGAGGTGGAGCAGTACCGGGGGGAGGGGGGGTCCACCTGGGGTACCAGAGACCCCTGGGTTGTCAGGGTAAGTGCAGAATGGCACCATGGTCCTCCCCCTGGAACATGGGCACCTTGGCACTGCCCAGCTGGCACCATGACACTGCCACCCTGGCACTGCCAAGGTGTCCGGATGGCACCGCCAAGCCAGCAGGAGCACTGCCTGGGTGCCAGAGCGGCAATACAAGGGTGCCTGAGTGCCAGGGTGCCTGCGAAATAAGGTTGGAGGGGGAGTTTGAAGGGTTGGGGAGTGCAGGGCAGGTAGGTAGGGGCCTCTGGGAGGTTGGCTGGGTGATGCGTGGGGGTCCAAGAAGGGAAGGAGTGCTTTAAGGGAGCTTGGGGGTTGGCTGAAGAGGGGAGATGCCCAGGGACCTCATAACAGGCTGTCCTCACTTGGGGGGTGTAGGGTACTGTCCATGTGTGAGGGGGGTGACATTGCCCATGGATGGGGGACCCACAAATTCACTCAGAGATCAGGGCACCTTTTCAAAATGGCAGCCCAATCTCTGAGTTCAGCGCCCCAGTGCTAGAAAAAATTCTAAGTGTGGCCTATTCTTAAGGGCAGCACGGTAGCATTGTAGATAGCACAATTACTTCACAGCTCCAGGGTCCCAGGTTCGATTTTGGCTTGGGTCACTGTGCGGTGTCTGCACATCCTCCCCGTGTGTGCGTGGGTTTCCTCCGGGTGCTCCGGTTTCCTCCCACAGTCCAAAGATGTGCAGGTTGGGTGGATTGGCCATGATAAATTGCCCTTAGTGTCCAAAATTCTATGATCTATGATTAACCTAGGACAAAAGTTCGGCACAACATCGTGGGCCGAAGGGCCTGTTCTGTGCTGTATTTCTCTATGTTCTATGTAAACTGGTGAGAAACTTCCCAGGGCCCAAAAAAGTGACTAAGTGTCATGGGATAGTGGTGGGAAACTCGCCTGCAGAGCCAGCGGGATACTCCCTGAAAAGCCCACCATAAATTAACTTAGAAATTTAATTTGACTCTCAATTTAAAAAAAAGCATTGTTGCTTCACAGCGTCAGGTTCCCAGATTCGATTCCCACCTGGGTCACTGTTTGTGTGGAGTCTGCACGTTCTCCCAGTGTCTGTGTGGGTTTCCTCCCACTAGTCCTGAAAGACGTGAAGTTAGGTGAATTGGACATTCTGAATTCTCCCTCTGTGTACCCGAACAGGTGCTGGAATGTGGCGACTGGGGGATTTTCACAGTAACTTCATTGCAGTGTTAATGTAAGCATACTTCTGACAATATAAAGATTATTATCTTGAGAATCATTTACTTGTTTACAGATAGCTAACTAATGCAATATTGTTTAGGTTTGAAGGACCCTTGGGGTGCAGATAATGTATGAGGGGTATTGTGTCTGGCCCTGGCTAAAAAAGTCAAGGGACATCTTGTAAGAAGCGACAGAAGAATGCCGTATGCTTCGGGTACAGGTGATGTTGTTAGTGTGAGGAGCCAGATCTGTCTGAAAACTCAGTTGGCCCTAGAACTATAATATAAACAAAGTGTTTCAGTTTGGCCCTGGAAGGTTCTCTTCCCAAAGAGAAAAGCAAATAAAACGTGGTTGTTAACTTTACTCATGAGTGCTATTTGAAATACATTAGTTTGCTTAATTGGAATATAGTGGCGGGTTTAGGAAGTAAGTTAAGATTTTTTCTTTTACTTAGAACTGTTGTACCTGTTAACTGTGAAGCTATTTCTTTGTTGCTAAAGTGATTCATTCTCCGATTAAATTAAAGTTTGTTTTAAATAAACGATACCTATGGGTCAGTGTTATCACGCCTGTGGTGCAGTAACATTTCCTCCCAGATTTACAACTTGCAAGTAGTTGGGTCCTTGTCTGGGATTCTAACACATTCCCTTTGCAATAAACAATAACACATCTTTTAACTTCCTACTCACTTGCTGTATCTGTGTACTAACATTTTGTGCTTCATGTATCAGAACACCCAGATCCCTCTGCACCTCAAGAGTTCTGCAATCTCTCTCTATTTGACTAATTTGCCATTTTTCTATTCTTCCTGCCAAAGTGGTCAAGTTCTCCATCTGCCAAATGTTTGCTCACGCAACCTTTCTATTGCCCTTTTCAAAATCCTTATGTTTCCTTCACAATTTATTTTCCTATCTATCTTTGTGGCATCAGAAAATTTAGCAACCATACCTCCTGTCTCTTCATCCAAATCACTGATATAAATTGCAAACACATGAGGCCCCATCATTGATTCCTGTGTCACGCCTGCCAAACCTGAAAAAATACACATTTATGCCTACTCTCTGTTTCCTGTTAGCCAACTAATCCTCTTGTTTACCCCTTCATCATGAGCTCTAATTTTGCGTAGTAACCTTTGATGCGCCATCTTGTCAAATGCCTTCTGGAAATCAAGGACAGCAAATTCACAGGATGCCCTTGATCCACGTTCCTTGTTACTTCATCAAAGAACTCCACTAAATTTGCCAAACATGGTTTTCCTTTCACAAACCCATGTTGACTCTGTCTGATTGCATTGATATTTTCTACGTGCCCCACGGTAACCTGCCCACCAACAGATTCCAGCAAGTTTCCTATGACAGATGTTAAAGTTCATTGACCTTTCCGAGTCCTCCTTTCCTGAACAGAGGAGTCCCATTCACTCTTTTCTAATCTAATGAAATCGTTCCAAAGTTTCGGGAATTTTGGAAAATTAAAACCAAGGCATTTATTATTTCAGCAGCCAATTCTTTTAACATGTGATGGTGAAGTCCGTCAGGACCAGCGCCGGCCCTAGGGTTGCTGGCGCCCCGGGCAAGCTGAACTTCAGCGCCCTTGGGGGGGGGGGGGGGGCGAGGCGGGGGGGCAGGGCCGAGGAGCGGGGGGCGGGGCCGAGGCGCGGGGGCAGGGCCGAGGTGCAGGGGGGCGGGGCTGAGGCACGGGGGGGGGGCCGGGGACGAGGCGGGGGGGAGGGGGGCCGAGGCGGGGGGGAGGGGGGCCGAGGCCGAGGCGAGGGGGGCCGGGGCCGAGGCGAGGGGGGCCGGGGCCGAGGCGGGGGGGCGGGGCCGAGGTGGGGGGCGGGGGCGGGGCGGACAGAGTGGAGGACGGAGGGGGGGCGGCCGGAGGGGGGGCGGAGGGGGCCGCCCTGGGGGAGGGCGGCCACCGCGCATGCGCTGGTTGGCACCGGCCCAACTGCGCATGCGCGGGACCCGAGTCTGGCGCCCCCTAGCACACGGCGCCCCGGGCGACTGCCCGAGTTGCCGGTACCTTGGGCCGGCCCTGGTCAGGACCAGTGGCCGTGTCAGCTTTTAGTTCTAATAATTTTCTCCGTGCCCTTTCCCTGGTGATTGTAATTGTTTTAAATTCATCCCTCCTTCTCACTTCCTGAATCACAATTATTTCTGGGATGCTATCTGTTTCCTCAGCAGTGAAGATAGATGCAAAATATCTGTTCAGTTCATCCGCCATTTCCTTATTTTCCAGTACTAATTCCCCATTCTCACTCTCCAGAGGACCAACATTCACTTCACTTACTCTTTTCCTTTTTAAATACTTCAGAAACTCTTACTATTTCTTTTTTAAATTAATTTACGGGATGTGGACAACATTGTCTAGGCCAGCATTTATTGTCCATGTCTAATTGCGCTTGAGAAGGTGGTCTTCTGTGAGCTGTCTTCTTGAATAAGTCAAGTCCATGTGGTGTAGATACACACCCACAGCTCTGTTCGGGAGGGAGTTCCAGGATTTTGACCCAGCGACAGCGAAGGAAGAGCGATATATTTCCAAGTCAGGATGGTATTTATATTATTATACTGTATATTGTTATATGCCAGTGAAGTAGCTGTACTGGAACAGCTTGGCTAGAGGTGCGGCAAGTTCTGGAGCACACGTCTTCAATGCTATTTTCGGAATATTGTCAGGGCCCATAGCCCTTGTTGTATCCAGTGTCTTCAGCCATTTCTTGATATCTTGTGGAGTAAATTGAATTGGCTGAAGAGGAACATCTGTGATGCTGGGGACCTCGGGAGGAGGCTGGGATATATCATCCACTTAGCACTTCCTGCTGAAGATTGTGTTATGTTCCTTGTTTTGTTCTCCAAGATAGCCAAAGATGTAGGGTGGGATTCTCTGATCCTGAGGCTAAGCGTTGACGCTGTGGTAAACGCCATTGTGTTTTATGACGGTGTCAACAGGCCCCCAGGAGCAGTGATCCTGTGTCCCACAGGGGGCCAGCACGGCACTGGAGTGGCTCACGCAGCTCCAGCAGCCGATACCGGCATGAAACAGGTGCCATGGGTTTGCGCATGTGCACTGTGGCTGGTGCAAACTCGCGCATGCGCGGTAACTTCCTTCTCCGCGCTGGCCCCGACGCAACATGGCATAGAGCTACAGGGGCCGGCACGGAGTAAAAGACGCCCCCACCAGGAGAAGCCAGCCCACCAATTGGCAGGCCCCAATCATGGGCCATGTCACAGTGAAGCCCCCCCCTGGGGTCGGGTCCCCCCTCCCCCCACCAGGCCACCCCCCGCAGGATGGACGCTGAGGTCCCGCTGGGTGATACCACATGTGAACCCGCTGGCAGGACTCGGGCTATCTCGGCGGCCACTCAGCCCATCCTGCGCAGAGAATCAGGGACCAGAGAATCAGCAGACCGGCATCGGGGCGGCGTCACGTGAATTGTACCCAGCCCAGCGTTTCTCCGACCCAGCCCTGGGGTCAGAGAATCCCGCCCATAGTGTTGACAAAGAACATAAAACTATATGTTTAAATCAAAGCTAATTTATTTTACACGACAACTTGATTTGGTTCGCACACTGTACTGAGTAACAGTTAACAAAATTATAGTATTGAATCTGTGATACAGTAATTATTAATCTCTCTAATATATAAACTACACTCTAACTCAACTTCACACTATCCTTCTACATCGACTTCTCCAACAGCTTCTCCCAGCATGCCTAGAGATGCAGCCTTTTATAAGACTACTCAGTGATGCCATCTAGTGTTGATCTATATGAACATCACCTTGTTAACCCTTTACTCTCCTTAGACTCTCTATATCACTACAGATCGTAGTTAATGCATTAGTCTCCACTTTTACACTGAATTGTTGGGTTCCTCCATCATTCAGGATGGGGATATATGTGGCACCGTTCATGATTGTTTGTGATAGGACTGCAGAACTGATCTGAATTGTGGGTTGTCAAATTGCTTTGCTCTGCCTAGCTAGCTTTCTCTCGTATTCTAACTTCTGCCTCCTTATTAACCTTTTAGTGATGTTTTGCAGATCTTTATATTTTGTCTAACATCTGACCTGTCACTCACCTTCGCAGAATTATGTGCTTTTTCTTTGAATTCAATACTATCTTTAACTTCTTTAGTTAGCCACAAATGGTGTGTCCTTCCCATCACTACTGAGCTATCCCTTAATGTAATTCCCCAGTTCACTTCAGACAGCTGTCTTCATGTCCGTATAATTTAGTATACTATATTGGTCTTGGAGCCACTCGTCTCTCCCTCAAACCAGATATAAAATTAAGTCATATTAGGATCACTGATACATAGAATTTTAGAATTTACAGTGCAGAAGGAGGCCATTCGGCCCATCGAGTCTGCACCAGCCCTTACAGATATTGCCCTGCTCAAACCCACGTATCCACCCTATCCTGTAACCCAGCAACACCCACTTAACCTTTTTTTTTAGGACACTAAGAGCAATTTAGCATGGCAATTTAGCATGGGAGGAAACCAGAGCACCCGGAGGAAACACACGCAGACACGGGGAGAATGTGCAGACTCCGCACAGACAGTGACCCAGCCGGGAATCGAACCTGGGACCCTGGAGCTGTGAAGCAATTGTGCTAACCACTATGTTACCGTGCTGCCCACTAAGATACCTAGGAGAATCTTCACTATCTTGTCTCATTTCACATTGCCAGATACGATATAGCTTGCTCTCTACTTGATGCTATTATGTGCTGTTCTAAGAAACTGTCCTGAAAAAAACCTTATAAATCAGATCCTGGCTATTTTCACCAATTATGTGTCGGAAGACACTCAGCCTTCTGGAGAGGAGGCAACATTTCAGCTAATGCCTGGGTATTGGGTTTGGGGGTGAAACTGGATAGAGTTGGAATATTTTGAGTGGAGTCCTTACATCCACATCCTATTTCACCATCAAGCCTCTCTTAGATTAGCCAAACTTTACTGCTACCACTACTAGAGAGTTGTTTGATACAGATCGATAGTGTGCTGTAAGACCATTGTTAAGGGAATGGATTCTCCATTTGAGTGACTAAGTGCTGACGCCAGGACTGAATCATGTGAGTTCTATGTTGATGAAAACGGTGCTGGTCCCTGAGTGATTCAGGAAATCCTAATGGGCTAGCACAGGTGCCATGTGAAACTAATGCAATTCCGCTGGCATGTGATTCGCCGGGGTCGGGATTATCACTAAAAAGCCTTCCAACAGGAGCTGCAAATAAGCACTCCACTCCCCACACACCCTCATCCCAGCCAAAGGGATTGTACTGGTTGTGCTGGAACGCGCACATCCCGTTGATGGGCTATCCCGTTGGCTGGGGTCAGAGGGTACACCCATACGGCCTGTGGGGAGTCAGCGGCATGCGCAGCCGCATGGCTGCTTTGCAGGCTGTGGGAATGGTGGCCTGTTGCCATCCACCCCGACCTCACGGCCCACGTCCTGGTTGCCTCCTGGTCCTGGCAGCAGCCCCCCAGCCAGTGGCACAACTGTCAGCACACTATGATAAGGTTGCACGAGTGAACCTCACCATCGGGGCCCCGGAAATTGCCAGGTTGGGCCCGGTAATAATATGCCAACAGCGTTTTCTGTACACCAGTGTGCAACGCATTCACGCTGCTGTTGAGGTACCGGAGCATGGCATTCTGTCGGGTGCCCGGCGCCAGCCTCGATTTTTGACTGACCCATGATTCTCCACAAGGTCCCGATTCCAGATTCCGGCGTCACTGGACGGAGAATCCCGCCCAAGGTATCTATTTAATCTATTTAATCTCAATCCTAACCCAAACCCTAAGGTACCACACATGTTGGCATCCAGAGTCGGCATGGCTATAGTCAAAGGTGTGTATGGACTTAACTGATTGTCATGATTGATATTGGCCTCTCTTATTCTTGGAAGAAGACATCCTGGCAATGCCCAGTGAAATTGATCTATCCATACTTGAGGTGCACTGTTCCATTCTCTCTGGATTTGTGGACAGTGTACATTGAAGTCCTTCAACTACATTACAGATTTTTGTCTGCCCCTCAAAGAATATTCACTTAATTGACAGGCTCTAGTCTGTCAGAATCTAACAGATTCTGTGTCCAGCTAAGTAAAGCTTTGAAAGGGCTGTGTAGTCTGATGTGGATTCTTCACAGCATCCCTCCTCCTGCCATCTGTTCCAGTTCACTTCTGAACTGAGAATCACGGGGTGAAAACCCAACTATCTGCCTAACAGTATGCACCAAAGTGAGAATGCTTGAACTGGTGAATAGTCAGCATGAGCGTTCAGTGCACTGTCAGAATGAATCAGTGCCTTTGAGGATTTGTTATTTGTGAGGTCAAGTGACTTCAGTATGTACAAATGAAGGCCTTTTTGAAGCTAAAGACTTGAATTAGCATTGACAATGTAACAATGTTGCCATTATGTGGATTATCATATTTGACTTGCTGCTGAAATCTAGTCAACATGACTAAATGTCATATGGTGTGTGGGTCGCTGAAGTTAAATTCTAGCACCAGATAACTGGCGTTCTACACCAGTGTTCTTCAAACTTTTTTCCGGGGGACCCATTTTTATCAACCAGCCAACCCGGCCGACCTGTGCGACCCACCATTTTCTCTTACCTTGTTTGCTGCTGACAAAAATGGAGGAGATGGTTTTGGGTCCCTTTGGGCCTCTTACCCGCTCCTCCTGTTAGATGAAGGTGAAGCCTTCTGGTGTCGGAAAGTATGGAGTCTCCATCTGTCCAAAGTTCTGCATTCTTTTCCTGCAAAATTTTATCAAATAAACTCCCCCCCCGAACTTGTAAAAAAAAATGAATAAAATAAATGAATAAAACCCCCCCGAACTTATAAAACAAAAAGCTGCGACTGTTTAAAAAAATGCAGCCACACTGCGCATGCGCGCCCGATCATCAGCGTGCATGCGCAAAACTATCCGCATGCGCGCCGATGACTGGGCACGCATGCGCAATGTAGCTGCATTTTTTACATGTTCGCGGCCATTTTGAAGGCCGCTTGCAGCCGGCGTTATTAACAGCCGGCGTTATTTACAGCCGGCGTTATTAACAGCCGGCGTTATTAACAGCCGGCGTTATTAACAGCCGGCGTTATTTACAGCCGGCGTTATTAACAGCCGGCGTTATTAACAGCCGGCATTATTTACAGCCGGCGTTATTAACAGCCGGCGTTATTAACAGCCGGCGTTATTTACAGCCGGCGTTATTTACAGCCGGCGTTATTAACAGCCGGCGTTATTAACAGCCGGCGTTATTAACAGCCGGCGTTATTAACAGCCGGCGTTATTAACAGCCGGCGTTATTAACAGCGGCTGCTGCGCCTGTTGCGCGCAGATTTGCACGATCGGGAGCGCCACGACAGATGGCTCCGCAACCCTCCCGACACCTGCGGGTCGTGCTCCCGAGTTTGACAATGCCTGCTCTACACCACCCCATATCAAATAGTCAGGGATGCTGAAATGCCATTGATTTCCAGCATCTCGTCCAATTCTCAGCTGCGGAGGTTCTGTTCCTCTTCCTTGCGTTTTGTGCTTTCTTCCGAAACAATGGAGAGAATACACCAATCTGCAATGATGTGCGGTGAGTAAAGGTTTAACATCAGGACCACCTGTTACTGGTGTAAATATGATGTCATCTGGCTAGGAGACTGAGATCTGGTGGGAAGCAACATTACAATCTCATGTAGAGTACCAAGATGTATATGGGTCTGTAAATAAACAGGAATGATTTTTACAAGTAACAGTGTTTGGTAGCATTCACAGGGTAACAGGAAACCCCACCAAAAACACCACCTAGATCCTGCTCAGAAGATGAAACATAGTGGCAGCTGGTGGTTTATGCTGACTGTTCATCGACACCATCCAAAAAGTGGTGGCAGCGGGCAGAGCGGAAAGACCCAGAAAATCTCCAATAGACGACTGCGGACCTGCAAATCCTTGGAAAAAGTGCAAGAAGAAAAATGATTGAAGACTCAGCTGAGAATGGAGCATTGTGGGTTCTGCCGATGCAAACAGACACACAAACCAGGACTCCAGACAGCAGTGAGTACAGATCACAATCTACAAGTCAAACTACTGAAGCAGCAACAGGTCCAGAGCTTAGGGTAAGCATGGACCCGACACTGCCAATCCTAGAACTGTTCAGAAGTTCACAAGAAGCTCAACACTGGGACTACTGAAAGAGTGATTATCCAGGTACAGAACAGCTTCAGGGTTACATAAGAAGGACCTGAGGAGCCACTTTATTACTTTACTATATCCTGTAGGGGCCATACCAGATTATGTTATTGCAAGACAGGCTATTGATAGGGCTTCAAACTCTTATGAGGAAGCCCTCCAGGTATTTGATTCGTACTTCAGTGTTCAAAAAGTTTGAACATTGAACAGCAAAGTTTACCAAGAGGAGGCACATTCTGGGTCAATCGATGGACTAATTGATAAATGATATATTCAGATGCATAAGAATTGCAAATGGATCCTCAATATACAGACATAGAGTCGTTGGGGTCTAAGACAAAACCTTATCAAATCTTTTTGAAACAAGGGAAGAATTAACTCTCACAAAGGCAGTACACGTAGCATGACAGACTGAGCATAGGAAGCAAAACAGAACCGTTACTCATGGGTAGGGTCCTGTCCCTTGGGAGAAAATGAGTGAAACAATTCAATATGTCAGACAGAAAAAGAGAAAGTGCTGTGAAGCAAAAACCCACAAAATCAGGAGAATGCGCAGCAACCACGATTTTGAGATGCTCTCTGTGTGGTGGGAAAATGCCTACAGAAGCATGAAGCATGCACAGCCGGGTGAGCTGAGTGCCAGCCACAAATGTTAGATGGTAGGACCTTATAAAAATGTCTGCAGATCCCAAATTCCCACAGCTCAAAGACAGAAAGAAATAACAATGAATCCAAGACGTGGAGGAGGCTCAACCTTCTTATGAGAAGTTAACAAAATAGAAAAAAGTTATTGGAGCATTAAATTCAAAGTTGATTTGTCACTCCACAGGTGTTTCAATATTATTGGAAGAAGTAAAATAGTTTAAAGGTATCATATTACAGTTGTACTCCACCCAATTACAGCGTCCAGGAGAGACTACATTAAAAGCAGCAATTGTCAAATTAAGATACAAGGATCAATAAATTGTGGAACCTTTGGTTGTTATAAAGGACCGGGAGTCATCATTGCTGAGCAGGGAAACATGTCTGCAGGTGAAGATCATTTACAAGGTTAATTACTGGTGAGCAGTCTAGTGAGGAATTCAGGAATCAATTTCCATCTCCATTTTCAAGCTTCGGAAAGAAAACAGAAAACAGAAAATCACATTACTCTAAGGGATACGCTAAGGATATGGGGGCGATTCTCCGAGCCCCCATATCCTGGGCCGGTGGATGAAAGTCTTGCCAAAAAAGCAAAAACCACTTTCTTCACAAAATTGGTTGGTAACAGTTGTCTCTGGACAAAAAAGTTTAGATTGCTAACTACTTTTGTCACCCAATTTGATCATTATTGTTTTAAGAGGTTACCATTCAGAATTAATTTAGCTGCTGAGATACTCTAAAGAAGGGAGACTTGGACTAAATAATATTCCATATGAACAATACTTTCATTGATTGGTTCATCGAGCGAGGAACATGACTGTTGAGTGAGAGTAGTTCTTAAAGTCCGATAAAAACAAGATTTATATTAAATAAAAATAACAAATGTGAATTTACAAAGTCTTTGTCAAACATCTTCGGCCAGATTGTAAAAACTGAGAACTACAGCCAACCCAAGAAAACCAAGGTTATGGTAGAGGTCCCGCAGCCTACAACCATCACAGAATTACAAAGATTCCTTGGGATGGTCGATTAAGTGAGCAGGTTTTTACCAAATTCTCGGAAATCAATGAGGCGTTCCGACAGCTTTTGAGACAAGGTCAACAGTGGTGCTGGAATATGGACCAGCAAAATGCCTTTGAAAAAGCTATTGGTCCATAACTGCCTCTCCAGCCAGCGACTTCAGTCACTGGTGTGCCGCACATGTATGGTGTGACGACCTAGAGGTGCAAGCCTACGGGCTAGCGTGTTAGAAGCACAAGGCGTTCAAACCCCCGGCTGTTTATTTTAATCCTTGCGCTGCACTGGAATTGCTGAATGAAACATTCAGGGACAGCACTAACTTGGACCACCTAACTGGATTTTAGGTGAGTTTTTAACACCTTTTTATTGCACTTTAATTTTTCGGTCTAGCAGAGGCAGGAGACATTAGGGGACATTTCTTTGGTAGGTTAATGTTTTATATTATTCATGTTTAGCATTTATAAAATGTTTAAATTGCAAATAAAATGAAAGGAAGATTATTGTTTAAAACTTTGGTTTATATTGATGATGTCAATTCCAAAAAAGGAACTATAAAGGATAGAATGCGGTGGTTAGTGGTTAGCACAACTGCTTACAGCTCCAGGGTCCCAGGTTTGATTCCCAGCTTGGGTCACTCTCTGTGTGGAGTCTGCATGTTCTCCATGTGTCTGCGTGGGTTTCTTCTGGGTGCTCCGGTTTCCTCCCACAAATCCCGAAAGACGTGCTGTTAGGTCATTTGGACATTCTGAATTCTCCCTCTGTGCTCCCGAACAGGCGCCAGAATATGGCGACTGGGGGCTTTTCATAGTAACTTTGTTGCAGTGTTAATATAAGCTAACTTGTGACAATAAAGGTTATTGTTATAACAATCATGATTATCCGCACTCTCACACAGCAGAGACCGCACTCTCACACAGCACACACAGCACTCTCACACAGCACACACCGCACTCTCACACAGCACACACCGCACTCTCACACAGCACACACAGCACTCTCACACAGCACACACCGCACTCTCACACAGCACACACCGCACTCTCACACAGCACAGACCGCTCTCTCACACAGCACACACCGCACTCTCGCACAGCACACACCGCACTCTCACACAGCACACACCGCACTCTCACACAGCACACACCGCACTCTCACACAGCACACACCGCACTCTCACACAGCACACACCGCACTCTCACACAGCACACACCGCACTCTCACACAGCACACACCGCACTCTCACACAGCACAGACCGCACTCTCACACAGCACACACCGCACTCTCACACAGCACACACCGCACTCTCACACAGCACACACAGCACTCTCACACAGCACACACCGCACTCTCACACAGCACACACCGCACTCTCACACAGCACACACCGCACTCTCACACAGCACAGACTGCACTCTCACACAGCACAGACCGCACTCTCACACAGCACACACCGCAGTCTCACACAGCACACACCGCACTCTCACACAGCACACACCGCACTCTCACACAGCACACACCGCACTCTCACACAGCACACACCGCACTCTCACACAGCACACACCGCACTCTCACACAGCACACACCGCACTCTCACACAGCACACACCGCACTCTCACACAGCACACACCGCACTCTCACACAGCACACACCGCACTCTCACACAGCACACACCGCACTCTCACACAGCACACACCGCACTCTCACACAGCACACACCGCACTCTCACACAGCACACACCGCACTCTCACACAGCACACACCGCACTCTCACACAGCACAGACCGCACTCTCACACAGCACACACCGCACTCTCACACAGCACACACCGCACTCTCACACAGCACAGACCGCACTCTCACACAGCACACACCGCACTCTCACACAGCACACACCGCACTCTCACACAGCACACACCGCACTCTCACACAGCACAGACCGCACTCTCACACAGCACAGACCGCACTCTCACACAGCACACACCGCACTCTCACACAGCACACACCGCACTCTCACACAGCACAGACCGCACTCTCACACAGCACACACCGCACTCTCACACAGCACACACCGCACTCTCACACAGCACACACCGCACTCTCACACAGCACAGACCGCACTCCCACACAGCACACACCGCACTCTCACACAGCACACACCGCACTCTCACACAGCACACACCGCACTCTCACACAGCACACACCGCACTCTCACACAGCACAGACCGCACTCTCACACAGCACACACCGCACTCTCACACAGCACACACCGCACTCTCACACAGCACAGACCGCACTCTCACACAGCACACACCGCACTCTCACACAGCACAGACCGCACTCCCACACAGCACACACCGCACTCTCACACAGCACACACCGCACTCTCACACAGCACAGACCGCACTCTCACACAGCACACACCGCACTCTCACACAGCACACACCGCACTCTCACACAGCACACACCGCACTCTCACACAGCACACACCGCACTCTCACACAGCACACACCGCACTCTCACACAGCACAGACCGCACTCTTACACAGCACACACCGCACTCTCACACAGCACACACCGCACTCTCACACAGCACAGACCGCACTCTCACACAGCACACACCGCACTCTCACACAGCACACACCGCACTCTCACACAGCACACACCGCACTCTCATACAGCACACACCGCACTCTCACACAGCACAGACCGCACTCTCACACAGCACACACCGCACTCTCACACAGCACAGACCGCACTCTCACACAGCACACACCGCACTCTCACACAGCACACACCGCACTCTCACACAGCACACACCGCACTCTCACACAGCACAGACCGCACTCTCACACAGCACAGACCGCACTCTCACACAGCACACACCGCACTCTCACACAGCACACACCGCACTCTCACACAGCACAGACCGCACTCTCACACAGCACAGACCGCACTCTCACACAGCACACACCGCACTCTCACACAGCACACACCGCACTCTCACACAGCACAGACCGCACTCCCACACAGCACACACCGCACTCTCACACAGCACACACCGCACTCTCACACAGCACACACCGCACTCTCACACAGCACACACCGCACTCTCACACAGCACAGACCGCACTCTCACACAGCACACACCGCACTCTCACACAGCACACACCGCACTCTCACACAGCACAGACCGCACTCTCACACAGCACACACCGCACTCTCACACAGCACAGACCGCACTCCCACACAGCACACACCGCACTCTCACACAGCACACACCGCACTCTCACACAGCACAGACCGCACTCTCACACAGCACACACCGCACTCTCACACAGCACACACCGCACTCTCACACAGCACACACCGCACTCTCACACAGCACACACCGCACTCTCACACAGCACACACCGCACTCTCACACAGCACAGACCGCACTCTTACACAGCACACACCGCACTCTCACACAGCACACACCGCACTCTCACACAGCACAGACCGCACTCTCACACAGCACACACCGCACTCTCACACAGCACACACCGCACTCTCACACAGCACACACCGCACTCTCATACAGCACACACCGCACTCTCACACAGCACAGACCGCACTCTCACACAGCACACACCGCACTCTCACACAGCACAGACCGCACTCTCACACAGCACACACCGCACTCTCACACAGCACACACCGCACTCTCACACAGCACAGACCGCACTCTCACACAGCACACACCGCACTCTCACACAGCACACACCGCACTCTCACACAGCACACACCGCACTCTCACACAGCACACACCGCACTCTCACACAGCACACACCGCACTCTCACACAGCACACACCGCACTCTCACACAGCACACACCGCACTCTCACACAGCACACACCGCACTCTCACACAGCACACACCGCACTCTCACACAGCACACACCGCACTCTCACACAGCACACACCGCACTCTCACACAGCACACACCGCACTCTCACACAGCACACACCGCACTCTCACACAGCACACACCGCACTCTCACACAGCACAGACCGCACTCTCACACAGCACACACCGCACTCTCACACAGCACACACCGCACTCTCACACAGCACACACCGCACTCTCACACAGCACAGACCGCACTCTCACACAGCACACACCGCACTCTCACACAGCACACACCGCACTCTCACACAACACACACCGCACTCTCACACAGCACAGACCGCACTCTCACGTAGCACACACCGCACTCTCACACAGCACACACCGTACTCTCACACAGCACACACCGCACTCTCACACAGCACAGACCGCACTCTCACACAGCACACACCGCACTCTCACACAGCACACACCGCACTCTCACACAGCACACACCGCACTCTTACACAGCACAGACCGCACTCTCACACAGCACACACCGCACTCTCACACAGCACACACCGCACTCTCACACAGCACACACCGCACTCTCACACAGCACACACCGCACTCTCACACAGCACACACCGCACTCTCACACAGCAGGTTCACTGCCCGTGCTCCGCGCCTTTAGGTTTCCAGCGCTCCCCGTCACCAGTCGAACCAGTCGGATACGAAGCTCTGACCGAATCACCCCCGGAGTCCGCCATCGTACCCTCGCCGACCGCCACCACCCAGCCACCAGAAGAGGCTGCAACCCCGGTGCTTCGTCGATCCCAGAGGACAACTCGGCCGCCGGATCGACTCAATTTGTAATTTGTAGACACATCACCCCCGCTGGACTTGATTTTTTTACAGGGGGTGAATGTAGTGAATCATATTCCTCGTAATTCACACTGTTGTTATATGGTATGTGTTGTGCCTATGTAAGCTCGGTATACGAGCAGTTGCGCGGCTCTGCCCATAGGGGGAGATGAGGAGTTTGTACTGGGCTTCATCCTTGGCTCCGCCCATGGTTCCGCCCATGGCTCCTCTCACTAACTGGAAGTATAAAGATCTGCGGTTGTGAGCCTGCTGCCATCCATCACGTTGCAGGCAGGCTCTATTGTAAGACTATTAAAACCACTGTTCACTTCCAACCACGTGTCTTGTGAATTGATGGTCACATCAATCTACAAATCCAAGGGCTTTTATTTTGGGACGGCGGAAGCAGTGGAGGAGTTTGCAAAGGCAGAAGGACTGTGGCAGAATTGAGAAATGGTCGTGTACCGATGTAGCCTCGTGTAACTTTATTTTTTCACTGGTGTATGTACTAAATGAGTCGACGCTGTATATTTGGACAAGGAAAGAGTTGGGACTTTCATTTGCAATGATGGTTCTTTGCGGTTTGGGTGTGTATGCTGGGGTTGTGTGCTAAAGGGGATTTCTTGGTTTTCTTTGGACCGGACAAGGGGGAAGGAGACCTGGGCGGGGGCCTCCACGCTGGCCGGTTTAAGCCGGCCAGTGAACAGGAGTGAGGTGGGGGGAGAGGCTGCGGCCACCGGAGCCTGGTAGAACAGGTTTCGGTGAGTCTAGCCGGGGTGAAAAGGTGGGGGAAGGAACCGAGGTTGGGGGGAGGAGTTTACAAGAGGAAGTGGAGGGGAGGAGTCCAGGAGGGGGGTGAGGTGGGGGTGTCTACAATTCATGGGTGCCATTCGAGGTACTCTTTCAGGGATTGGATGCCATTGAATATTGGGGGAGAGGTTGGGGGGTGGACTATATATGTCAACGGTGAGCAGCGGCGATTCCTGATTCCTTTTTCCCTTTTTTTTCCACCTTGGGAAGGTTTGTTTTATTTAATGTTGGGTGGGCCATTGTTTGGGATGGTGGGAGGATGGGATCGTTGTTGTTGATTAGGGGATTGACTTTGTATTCTTTACCGTACACTGTTTGTTGGTGGTGTGTAAATTCTAAAGAAAATGTGAAAATGGAGAATAAAAATGTTTATTAAAAAAAAAATCTATACACCTAGGCATCTTGTCAAAAAATTCAATCAAACTTGTAAGACATGATCTCCCTTTGAGAAAACCATGCGGACTATCTTTGATTAATCCTTGCCTCTCCAAGTGGAGATTAAGTCTGTTCCTCAGAATATTTTCCAGTAGTTTCCCTACCATTGAAGTTAAACGCACTGGTCTGAATTTCCTGGTTCGTCCCTACTTCCCTTCTTGAATAATGGCACCACATTAGCTGTCCTCCAGTCCCCTGGCACCTCTCCTGTTGCCAGAGAAGATTTGAACATTTTTGTCAGAGTCGCTGCAATTACCTCCCACAGCAACCTGGGTTACACCTCATCGGGCCCTCGGGATTTATCCACTTTTAGGCCCATCAAAACTGTTAATACCGCCTCCATCTTTTAAAAAAATTAATTTAGAGTACCCAATTATATTTTTCCAATTAAGGGGGATTTTGGCATTGCCTATCCACCTACACTGCACATGTTTGGGTTGTGGGGTGAGGTCCATGCAGACACGGGGAGAATGTGGAAACCCCACACAGGCAATGACCCGGTGCCACCATTGAACCTGGGTCCTTGGCACCATGAGACAGCAGTGCTAACCACTGCGCCACCATGCCACCTTTCTCCCTCTCAATGTTAAGTCATTTAACTACATCACAATGCGCCTCCCTGATTTCTATAATGATATCATCCTTCTCTGTCGTGAACACAGATGCAAATAACTCCTTTAAAACCTCACGTTTATCTTCCAGTTTCACGTTTCTCCTATGGGCCCTACTCTTAACCTGGTTAACCTTGTACCCTTAATACACTTATAAAACACCATTGGATTTTCCTTTATTTTACCCATCAGTGCTTTATCATGCCCCCTGTTCGCTCTCCTAATTTCTTTCTTAATTAACCCCCTGCACTTTCTATATTCCTCCAGAGATTCCATTGTTTTGAGTTCTCAGTATCTGCCATAAGCCTCCCTTTTATTCCTTATCCAACCCTGGATATCCCTTGACATCCAGTGTTCTCTGGACTTATTGCTCTCACCCTTTACTATCATGGAAACATGCTGGCCCTTTACTCTCTCTATTTCCTTTTTTAATGAATCCCACTGCTCTGATGTAGATTTTCCTATAAGTCGCTGCTCCCAGTTAACTTTCCTTCCCCCAATTAAGAACCTTAATTTCCGGTCCATCTTTGTCGCTTTCAATAACTACCTTAAATTCTACTGAGTTATGGTCACTGTTTGCAAAATTCACCCCCCCCCCCCCCCGCCCCATTGAAACGTCATCCACTTGTCCAGCTTCATTCCCTAAAGCTTGATCCAGCACCACCCCTTTCCTTGTAAGGCAGTCTATGTATTGACATAAGTCAGTGCGGTGTCTGCACGTTCTCTCTGTGTTTGCGTGGGTTTCCTCTGGGTGCTCCAGTTTCCTCCTACAAGTTCCGAAAGACGTGCTGTTAGATAATTTGGAGATTCTGAATTCTCCCTCTGTGTACCTGAACAGGCTCCGGAATGTGGCAGACTGTGGGCTTTTCACAGTAATTTCATTGCAGTGTGTATGTAAACCGACTTGTGACAATAAAGATTATTATTATTAAAAAGCTCTCCTGAATGCATTTTAAGAATTCCTTCCCCTCTAAGCCTTTCATACTCTGACTATTCCAGTTAATAATGGGAAAGTTGAAATCCCCTACTATTATTACCCGATTGTTTTTCCAATTCTCAGAGATTTGCCTACATATCTGCCTTTCTATCTCTCCCTGACTGTTTGGGCGCCTATAGTACACTCCCAGCAATGTGATCACCCCCTGTGATGATCGGAATACCTTGCCCCTTTAAGAGGCTTGTGATGATCGGAATACATTGCCCCTTTAAGAGGCTTGGAACCCTGGGGGACTCCGCCTCTGGCTACGCCCCCTGGGAAACAGTACTTAAGATGAGACTCCATTTTGCGAGCACACTTCTCATGGAGGCTGCCATTGTTCACTGCTTATTAAAGCCTTTGATTACTGACCTAACTTTCGTGTCGTAATTGAGAGTGCCTCACCCCCTTTTTGTTACTAAGTTCTACTCATGTGGCTTTATTTGAGGAACCTACTGCGGTAACCTGACACGGCCTAGTTTTGCACCGGATTAAATTGGTTATCTTAAATAAAAAAACGGAACACTTTCAATTAAACTGCAGTCGAAACCTCAGGCAAGCTGATGGGAATTCGGACATGGCCAAACTCAAATACACAACCCACAGACAAACTGCCAGAACATGTCTGGACCTGCCCCGTCAATCACACATCAGGAGATCATCGATCCTATTGATATGCAGAGATTTGCTTTGGACAGCCCAGACCGAGCCAGACTCTCGGGCACCTAGAGTTCCTGCCGTTACCTTATATGGTAACAGGTTATGTGCAATCAACACCAACAGAGATGAACACCTGGGGGCAGGCCCAGTGTGCTGTCAAGCACACATCACAAAATCCATTGGGTGTTGGGATCCTCGATGGAGACCCTATAGGCCGGAAGCCAGAGAGGTTTCCAGAAAGGCCCGGGGTGGGGTATAAGAATCAAACACCCGGACCTCCCAGCAGCGAGGACTCCATTCAGAGGCAGTTGAGACATCTGACCAGAGGCTGAAGGAAGCAACATGCGAGATCCACCTTTCAAACAAAGGATCTGAGAGACTCAAGCGAAAAGAGGCCAGTGAATAGTGGGAGTGGCCAAAAATGAGAACCGCCCAATCGCCAGTTTGTGATGCAACCAGTCCACTCCAATAGGCGAAATCGGGATCTCGCTGTACAGTGGCGAAAAAACAATTATCACCATGAGCTCAATTTCCATACAATTAACCAGAGGGACCCCACATTCAGCAGCCTACCCAGCATGTGGGGCTGGTTTAGCTCACCAGGCTAAATCACTGGCTTTTAAAGCAGACCAAGCAGGCCAGCAGCACGGTTCGATTCCCGTATCAGCCTCCCCGGACAGGCGCCGGAATGTGGCGATTAGGGGCTTTTCACAGTAACTTCATTGAAGCCTACTCGTGACAATAAGCGATTTTCATTTTCATTTTTTTCATGTGCTCGCGCTGGCGCCGATTAGTACTGCTGTTGATAAACGTGAACCTGGTGGAAGGTCTTCAGTAGGGAGCCGAGGTGAGTAGCCATCTTTGCTCACAGACAAAGAGCTTGGGGTGCTGAACTTGCCACCCCAGTGCTCGGTGGGGGGTGGGGGACCTTCTACAGGGGTAGGCCGCCATAGGAGGGGGAGAGAGGTGCAGGGGTGTGGCATCTGGGGGCAACTGCTCACGGCACCACCATGCCAACTCCAGAATCATTTACTTCTTCCAGGGCAACCCTTGTCCCTGCCCATCTGCCCCACCGACTCTGGCCGTACATCTGAAGGCTATTGCTGAAAAGGAATTCGCAATCGTGGTTAAGTGAGCACTTCACACATCCCAAGTGGATTCCCGTGGGTGGGTGGACCATGTAACATGGAAAAGTCATTGCCTAGCATCCTAATCGCACCTTGCTGCCTGGACACTATACCTGAACACTGCGGGAGGCAAAACCACAGACACAGCAGCCAACATCCGAACACCCAGGGGATGGGGCACAGCTCTGGGGACATGTCCACAGTCAGAGGATTGGTATGTGTCACGGGGAGAAGGAGATGCCTGGAGAGATGGGCCAAGGGATCGGAGGTCAGCCGGTATTAGTGGAAGAAAGTGACAGAGGCGTCATAATGGTTGTGCACACCTACCTCATCCCATGGCCTTCGTTGCACCTGCCGGGCGTCCTCTAGGGGCTCTGAAGCCGGTGGCCCCTGGCTCACTTGTCGACAGCACATACACAGTCGTGCCGCCCTGTCCCGTGTGCTGACTTTGAGACGCAGCCTCATCAATGGGGTGGGACCCGGGAAGCTAATGGCCACTGTCGCCACTCCATGGGATGGGTCCAAGTTGTCACCCAGTGCTCCCTCTTCTTGGTCAGTGCCCATATGACTTGGGATGGAGGGTCAGATGGTTCAAGCCCTGGCTGCCCTTACTCTGCCAGCGTGGTTCCTGTGGTCCGCACCACCACACCATTGGGGGTCATAATTCCATGTGTTGATCAATACTCTGAGTTCATTATTCTTACTAGTCAGGTTCCTTTCATTGAAACAAATGCAGTTTAGCCGACCAATTCTCCCATGTGCATTTTGATATCCCGGTCTGCTCTGCTCACCAGACTTGCCTGGTTTATCCTCTATATTTGATTCCATCGTCTCATCCACTGTATTGTTACTTTGGATCCCACCCCCTTCCAAATCCTACGATTTGTCTAATTTCTTTATATTTTGGATCAAAGCTCGAGTGTTTCCTGACAAAGTCAAATGGTGTAGAACTGTTTTAATATCAAAATCAGAGGAGCTGGAAGTTTTAAAAAGAATGCAATTGTTTTGTTATGCTCTTGACGTAGCATAAGCTACTTCTTTGATGTGCACTCTGACAAAGGAAGGTTCAGACTTGGAGATAGCTTTAACACATTTATTAAACTGTTAACGATTCTCCTACTTGGATTCGACTCTCCTGTTAATCCTCCTATAGCTACTCAGACTATCTAACCAGTCTGCTACAATCCACGTGGTGGGTGTGATGTGTTTCAATCAACCCTGTGTACTTACTAAGCGTCTCCACTGGAAAGAGGAAGATCATGTGTGCTGTGTCCTTATATATTGGTTGGTGTAATGCCCTCCTGTGGTAGTGTCACCTCTGTGTGTGTCGTGAATGCCCATTGGTCATGTCCTATCTTACTGACCTATTGGTTGACTGTCTTTGTGTCATGATGTCTCTAGTGCTTCCTCTAGTGTCTATCTAGTCTAAGTGTATTTACATTAACCCCTTATGTATTTACAGTGATGCATATCACCACAGCAATATTGGCTTGATTTTATTAGGTCTTTTTACTAAAACAACGATCAAGAAGATGGGTTGATAATAATAATAATCTTTATTGCCACAAGTAGGCTGACATTAAAACTGCAATGATGTTACTGTGTAAATCCCCTAGTCGCCACATTCCTGCGCCTGTTCATAGAACATAGAACATAGAACAGTACAGCACAGAACAGGCCCTTCGGCCCTCGATGTTGTGCCGAGCAATGATCACCCTACTTAAACCCACGTAACCCGTATACCCGTAACCCAACAATCACCCCATTAACCTTACACTACGGGCAATTTAGCATGGCCAATCCACCTAACCCGCACATCTTTGGACTGTGGGAGGAAACCGGAGCACCCGGAGGAAACCCACGCACAGGTACTGTTCAGGTACACTAGTGAAACCCAGGCAAAACGGCTTCATTGTAGGGCAGCAGGCTGCAATCAGAATACCACCATCTTGCAGAATGAGCTGAAGGGGGTGAATAGAAACAATAAACATTAACCATAGTTTTTATGGACCTCATTAAAACCTTTGACAGAACGGGTCTCAAATTGATTCCTAAAAGTCTATAGTGCTCTGGGGTAATATATGCATTAATTTTATTGAAAATGTGTACTCTGGCATTACCACTGTAATTGAGGTGGGTAAGGGTAGGACTAGACCAATTTTAATTTGCAATGGAATTGAGCAAGCAGATCCTCCCTCACACTTGCTTCTTAATATTGTGATGGGCAGCAGTCTTTGTAGTTTGGATGAGAGAGATCCATGCACTCAATCTATTTGCCACCTGTCATTTCCTGACTGTGGAGCCTTTTGATTCATTCATACATTGGTATGGCCAAATGTTCAGCATCAACAAGTCAGGCTCAACCTTCATGAGAGTAGTGTGATGATCCAGTCCAAAGCTAGAACAATCTGACTTTCAGGAATTGAAAATGGCCACAAATTGGGATAGCAGCACTGAAATCGAGACAAAGCTAAGAACTGCCTGCTTTACAGAATGTTAGCTCAATTAAACATGGAGGGAATCCCACATCGGCCTGTACTTGATAAACTAACTGGCCAGGTGGCATCGTATGGGTGAGAGAGCTGGTCCTCCAGGAGGCTGGTGAGAGGAGCGTAACAGTTTTGAGATCTGGCTATGGTGAAGGTCCTTAGAATCATCTGGACAAAGGGAAGAAACAGATGAATTTGTCCACAGGCCCTGCATCTCCTGGGCGTTTAGTTGAAGTGAAGAATTTAAAATGAGAAAGAATGACACGTGGAAAGTTGGGTTTAGAATGCCAAGGCATTGGGGACAACAAAAGGTGAAAGGAAAGAACGGCAGGGAGAAGGACTGAATGGATGGAGAACATCAGAAGCTGGACAGAAAGAGGAATGACAGCAGTGTGCAAAACTGCAGTGACCAGGAAGGATTGCCTTTGGCCCCTTGGGGGTCAAGGCTAATTGTGGCTGGATGGTCTGTTATGACCCAACAGAAGGTCATTACTTGTTATATCAGGGTAGAGATCAGTAACCTGTTTATTTTTTTTAAAAATCTAGTATTATATATTTTTTTAAATCCATGAGGTTCATGATTCAAATTAAATCAAGTTGACTAAACAAAAATCAAAGACTATGAATTTCATACATAACTACACAAATTTAACTAAAAGCAAATTACTATGGATATATACGCACATGTACGGCCTCAACCAGGACCTTGCAGTCATGCCTCATTACACCCCCCACCATCTGGCCTGGGCTTGCAAAATCCTACCAATTGTCTTAGCTTGAGACAATTCACACCTCTTTAGCCTGTGATTATCCCTTTCTTCAAAGACTTAATCACCTGAAAAGACTCGCATTCGAAGTATCATCTTGCATCATTGACTTTGTGTATATATGTGTTTATGGAACCCACCTCTTCACTTATCTGATTAAGGAGCAGTGCTCTGAAAGCTAGCGATTCCAAACAAACCTGTCGGACTTTAACCTGGTGTTGTAAGACTTCTTACTGTGCCCACCCCAACGCCAGCATCTCCACATTATGTATAACCCTCAAGATCTTGAAAACTATCCAGACTTCCCTCTGCCTTTTCTCCACAGGAATTAGCCCTAATCTCTCCGATCTATCCTCATAGCTACAATTCTTCACCCTGGAATAATTCTTGTGAATTTCCTCTGTACTCTCTCCAACACCTTCACATTCTTCCTCAATTATGGTGCTCAGAACTGGACGCAGAATTCCAGATGAGGCCTTTTGCGTTGTATACAAGTTCAACATGACCTCCTTACTCTTGCACTCAATGCCCCTATTAAGCAGGTCTAAGATACCATATGCTTTATTAACTGCTCTCCAAATGCTCTGCCATCTTCAATTGAGCACAGAGGTAATCAGGCATGGAGTGGCAATTTGACACTGATTGCTACTTTGAGAAAGTTACAGCCAATTGACATTTTACAGATTTTAAGTTGATGCAAGTGTCAGGGGGTCACATGTCCTTAATTATTATCTTCTCATTTGGGAATTCCCCAACTTTAAATTCTATTATCCTTATGTTTATATTTGAATAATATTTCATTTAAATTATATTTTTATTTAAATAGTTTTAGATATATATTTGATTAAAGTGGTATTTCTTATAATTTTATTAATCTATATTTTCCTCATTTTAATTTTATATTTTGCAGTACATTTGATTCATTTTTAGTTATTATGTTTTTATGCCTATTTGCACAACAAAATGATGGATTTACTAACAATATTAAATTGAATGGTTAATATCCGACTCCTCCGTCAGTGTGTTTTCCAACCTGGTGAAATTCTTTGGCTCTAAATGATATTTCCCTTATTCTACCTTCTTCCTTGCTGGCTATTTAACATTGTTCCGGATTTAATTTTGTGGACTCAAAATATACACAATATATTTTTTAGTCCTTATTAATAGCTTGCGTGGGAGCCTCTTTCCTGCTGCTGAACATATGTTCAGCTGTGCAAAGTTTACAAAAAAGGCCTTCGCTGTACTAGTGAGGTTGAAAATGGCACCACCAGAGAACAAATAAACAGCATTACAGGCTGACAGATGCTGCAATCTGTCTACACTAGTTCCTAGGCTGCATGCATTCAGTAATGGTGCTAATTGCCTACCGATAAAAAGGGTGCCTGACATGTGTTACGACCCCTGGTCAGACTTCAAGATGCAGGGTGAGGTCCAGTTAGGGACCAATAATGTTTTGATAGATAAGGGTTGATATTAAAGACACCTGCTTTTGGAAATAAGCAACAAGATTTCACATATTTTAAAACAAACTTCAGAAAGATAAATTAATTTACAGTCTTTTAACATTCAGGGCAAGTATGAGGTACAGGTGAATTAACATACGAGTTGCGGCCAAACACAGCACGCTCCAGAATAAATGACAAATGTAACCCAGACACACAGTTTGTGTATCCCACCCGGATGTCAGCAAACACCAAGTCAAACAAACTAATTGAAACTGCTTCATAAGGGATTCCCACCTTCACTTTAGTTATGCCACCCTGGGCTAGTGCACAGTTAATTCCAGCCCCACATGCCTCAGAGTCACAAGATAACTGAATTAACCAATAATTCATAGATATACACCCACAGTCATTATTCCTTGGCTGCCCAATAATTACAGTCACCAGGTTTGTTAGTTTAAACAAAATGACTTTTAATTATAATTAGAACAAATGAAATATGCAGTGAATACAGTTGGTTAGATGTCCTTTACCCGCCCCCCCCCCCCCCCCACCCCCAATTACAGCCCCTCACACACAAGACAGAAAAACAGAGGGGAAGGAATATGGTGAAAAATAATAAGCATAAAAGTCAAAAGATAAAGTGGGGGATTATCCCGTGATCAGTGGGGCGGCCTGTACCGGCACCAAAGAGTGGCGTGAACCACTTCGGCGTCGGGTCGCCCGGAAGTTGCAGATTCCTCCGCACTTCCGGGTGCTAGGCTGGCGCCATGGGATTGACGCCATGCCAACTGGCACCAAAGGGCCTCCGCCAGCCAGCGCGAGTTGGCACATGTGCAGGACCGCCAGTGTGTTCTGGTGCATGCATAGAACCGCTGGCGTGTTTCCTACGCATGCGCAGGGGGTTTCTTCTCCGTGCCAGCCATCACAGAGCCTTACAGAGGCCGGCGCGGAGGGAAAGAGTGCTCCCGTGGCACAGGCCTGCTCGCAGATTGGTGGGGCCAGACCGCAGGCCAGGCCACCGTGGGGCCGCACCCCAGGGCCGGATCCCCTGTGACCCCCCCGCCACCCCCCCCTCCCTGAGGACCCCGCTAGCGTCCCTCCAAGGCAGGTCACGCCAGTATGGACCTTGTCTATTTCGCGCAGGCGGTTCTGGCCGAAAACGGGTGGCCGCTCGGCGCATCAGTGCCCGGAGAATTGCCGGGGGGGGAGGGGGGCGTGCCGCCAACGGCCCTGATGGGCACGCGCAATCCCCACCCCAGCCTGAAAACCGGCTCCGGAGAATTCAGCAGCCAGCATTGGAGCGGTGGGGCGGGATTCACGCCACCTCCCGACGATTCTCCGACCTGGCAGAGGGTCAGAGAATCCTGCCTAAAGAGTCTTTGCTTCAGGTGGTAGGTTGCTCAGTAGCTTTTCTTCAATCCTGGCCTTCAGTTCAAGGCTTTTACTGTGGATTTGTTCAGATACCTGTGGTTTCAAAGATAAACACTCAGTCTCTCTACAGCCCGTGAAGACTTTCCTGCAGGTTGATTCGGTCAGATTTTCTGCGGTTTCAAGAATGCACTAATCACCATTTTTAGGAACTTTCTGGAGAAAACAGAGAGAGGACCGGACAACAATCCTTCCTCAGACCTACCAGTTCCAATTCTTGTGACCCTGGTAATCATCATCACCTATTTATTACCAGGCAGAGTACCACCTCTTAGGCCCATTCATTGGCCATCAGCCACATCAAGCAATCCAAGGCATCACTAGTGTCAGTCTAACACTAGTGTCAGTCTAAAATAGCCATGGCCCTCTGGATCTTCCTGTTACAATTAAGGATGCGGCCTGCTGTGCCTTAAAGTCACAGGTCCATTAATCATCAATGGATCAAAAATAGAACATCAGAAATGAAAGAAAGGGGAAAACAATGGAATAAACAAGAAGGAACAGGAAGGACCCTTACACCTTTGAAGATTGTCCCTTGGAATTCTCTCCAAAATCACACCCACTTGGACGACTTTAACAATGGCGTACCTCACAAGGTTTCAATCTTGCCTACCAAGATTCTTTCTCCCTGGATTTCAGAGTACACTTAAACACTAGCTCACAAGCAGACTTTCAGATCTATGGCCATGCAAAGCAGAATACGGCTACTCCAAAGACGTACTTTGGCTCAAATGGCCACCTTTATGTAACATTCACATATTGCAGCCCATTCTTTAAGTTTTAACTCAACTGAACTGGGATCTCTGACGGTCCCTGTTGTCTGTGACACTTCTGGCTGACTCCCCAAAGCTGCCTGACTCAAGAGGAGCTGTCCACTGACCCTTAAACTGATCTAGGGACCTATCACAACACTCCCAGGAGGTCTCACCATTGTTACCAGGCAGGAACCAATGTAACAAAGATTAGGACAACCAGAACATTAAACATTACAATCTCCATACACTGCTGCCGGGGGCATGAAGATCAATGGTTTCAGGATACGTGGCCCACACCGGGGGCGGGATTCTCCGTAGCCCTTCGTAACGCGGGTTGCCTGCGAGAAAAATCGGTGTCAATCACTCCGGCGCCGGGGCCTTCTTGAAGGCCGCTATTCTCCGTTCCCGGAGGGGCTAGCAGCTGACTGACGCGATACGCGTCAGTTTCACCAGCTGCGGAAGTGGTGAGACCCGGCGTTTTTTGGAGGATAAGGAGGAGAGAGACAGGGGGGGGGTGTGTGTTCCGGCATTTGGGGTGTGTTCCGGCATTTTGGGGGGCGGGGGGGGGTGTGTGTGTGTGTGTGTATGTTCCGGCATTTGGGGGGGGGGGGGTGTGTGTTCCGGCATTTGGGGGGGGGGCTGTGTTCCGGCATTTGGGGGGGGGGGTGTGTTCCGGCATTTGGGGGGGGGGGTGTGTGTGTTCCGGCATTTGGGGGGGGGGTGGTGTGTGTTCCGGCATTTGGGGGGGGTGGGTGTGTTCCGGCATTTGGGGGGGGGGGGGTGTGTTCCGGCATTTGGGGGGGGGGGGTGTGTTCCGGCATTTGGGGGGGGGGGGCTGTGTTCCGGCATTTGGGGGGGGGGGGGGGTGTTCCGGCATTTGGGGGGGGGGGGGGTGTGTGTGTTCCGGCATTTGGGGGGGGGTGGTGTGTGTTCCGGCATTTGGGGGGGGTGGGTGTGTTCCGGCATTGGGGGGGGGGGGGTGTGTTCCGGCATTTGGGGGGGGGGGTGTGTTCCGGCATTTGGGGGGGGGGGTGTGTTCCGGCATTTGGGGGGGGGGTGTGTGTTCCGGCATTTGGGGGGGGGGTGTGTTTCCGGCATTTGGGGGGGGGGTGTGTTCCGGCATTTGGGGGGGGGGTGTGTGTTCCGGCATTTGGGGGGGGGGGTGTGTTCCGGCATTTGGGGGGGGGGGGGTGTGTTCCGGCATTTGGGGGGCGACGGATGCCCGGGGCCAAC